>NC_056729.1:938691575-938781575 GCF_019279795.1 Protopterus annectens
GCATCTGTTCCAGTTTTACAGAGTTACTTGCTTTCTATGTATAAGGGGTTAATGCATAGTTTCACGGTGCCATGTAACTTGTACAGACCAATGGCAGCATTACTTTTATATGTCAGGATTCACAACTTCTTAATGCAAAGTTTAGAATTCAATTAAAAAAAGGCAAAGAAAGACTTTTAGGCCAACTAGACATGAGCTAAACAATATTCCATATGAATATAGTGGAGATTTAAGAAATTAGGCCTGATGTGCAGATTAATTGAAAACATATGGACAGAGGTTTGTGGTACTGTTCAGGAAGGGACGATAACAATATTCCAACATAACTAAGATTAGGAAGGCAAAATGCTTGTCTGTGCAGGCTTTAGAAGTGGCAGAGGAAGGAAAACTTGTGATCGCATCCTCATTGGTTAAAAGGCATGTGTCAAAAACTGATAATTAGTGCAAACAGGCCTTACCGAGAGTGTGGAAAAACTTGTGTTCAGAAATCAGTAACATCAGTAAATTGTTTTATTAAATTCCATATATATTTTAAATAAGTTTCCTAAGCTATGAGAGACTATCATAAATACATGTTTAAGTATGTAATGTTCAGTTAAGCCCAGTCACTTTGTTTTATATCATTCTCTGCAGGGTAAAATGATGACTTTTTTCTAATTACATTATTTTTATAGTTGTCATGAGATGTATATAGTGCACACACTGAGGGTATTCAAACAAATCATTAGTGTCATTATATTGCTCTTATTACCAGGAGACAGTGTTTTCAGTTCTGTCCTTTACGTGCAGCAAGGACGAAATTCAAAACACCCACTGACAGTAGTTAGTTGTATCCAACAATGTTTGCTCTTTGTCAATTTCCACATTGTGTTATCAGTTTCAATTGCTGTATATATTGTTTTATTGCTGCAACTATCTTCTAACTTTTCTGTTTGTTTGCATTCTTGTAGATCTGGTTGTAGACAATATTATCTGATTTCTTAGGCTATCTACATAATACATATTAACTTTCAAATATTTGATTATAATTTTGCCCGAAAAAAAGATAAAGGTTTTGAATTTTATACAATGCCTCCTCTAAAACGTGCACGCTGATTGGCCAGCCCAACCAGCGTGCCCGTTGTAAATCCCTCAATATACTAACGGAAAAAGGTCCGGTCGCCCGGACTTTTTCCGTTAGTATAAAATACTGTCTCGCTATGTTAAAAGAGTTTAACATAGCGACACAGGTTTAAAAAAAGCAACGCAGATCTCCGTTGCTTTTTTTAAAGCTGTCTCGCTATGTTAAACTCCTTTAACATAGCGAGACAGTGTGTAAAAACCAACGGAGATCGCTTTTTTTTTTTAACCTGTCTCGCTATGTTAAATGAGTTTAACATAGCGAGACAGCTTTAAAATAAGCAACGGAGATCTCCGCTGCTTATTTTAAAGCTGTCTCGCTATGTTAAACCCATTTAACATAGCGAGACAGTAAAAAGCAATGGAGATCTTGCGTTCTCCGTTGCTTTTGCCCACAGCTCTGATGTACTGTGTAGGCATGCGCAGTACATCAGAACTGCCGCGGAACACCAGACAGCTGCAGAAGGGCAGCAAAGAGGCATTATACAATGCCATTATTTAACAAAAGTAATTATTTCTTTTCTTAAATAATGTCATTGTATAATAATACACGCCTGGTGGTAATGCTGGATTTACCCACGGTTGTCTTTGTTTGGTCCCTCGGGCTTTGCCCTCGGGACCAAACCACGCCAACTGTGGGTAAATCCAGCATTACCCACACCCAGGCGTGGGTTATTGCTATAATAGTGCCTTGAGAGCAACAGACCAAAGTGCCAGGAGTATGTGATTGCCAATAATATAGTCATACCATTTTTTCATGGTGTGCTTTATGATTGCATTCAGAGGCATATTTATTGTTTTTTTTCAAATTCTATGTTCTAAAAATAGTGGAAATAATGTCACACTGGAAATGAGCATATGTTAAGACAGATTTACTGATGTGCTGAGCCATTGTCAAGTTTTGCTATCTGTTAAACGAATGCAGTTTAGAATACTTGTACACTGTATATGAAGCAGAAAATCACAAACAGCTTCCTACTGAGCAAATATATAGTTTATACCTGGAAAGCCATGTAATAGTGTGATAAATGGTGATTGTAGTATAAAATCTTCAAATAACCTTGAAATATAGGTTGCAGCCTAGGCAATAATGATAAATATAAAATGCTAACAGGCAGGTCAGAAAATACAATATTAGCTTCTGTTTTTTAGCAAAGATCCTCAACATAGTTACAGAAGTGAGATTTCAAAAAAGAAGAAAAAGAAGGGAAGAAAGAAAAATTAAATGGACATTTTTTATGTGTTTTTGGAGGAACTAACAAACATGCTTCACCCATCTTAAAACAAAAACATATGCTCTGCAAGTAAAATCTCCTTGGAACATTCATCTAGTTTACAAGATACAGGGGAGTAGTTTCCTTTAATCTTTGAAAAGCATCCTTTTGTACCAAATAGCTAAATGGCTACATTCATCACACTGCCGAATGTCCGTTCACAGTTGTACTGGCCACTGTCCAAGACTGTGAAGTAAACTTAATCAAAGAGTCCATGTTTTAATGTTGGAATCTTCTAGGCAGGCATCTTGGAAGCTGTATATGACATGATGTATGGCAATGACTATAAATTACTCATGCTTTTATACTTTCATTATATTTATGGCTTTACAAAAAGACTTTTGCTCAAACCATTTTATCATCTTTGCGGTCTGAGTGAATCAGCATTACAAATTTATACGTGTGCATGTGCACACATTAGAGTGTGTGTGTGTGTGTGTGTGTGTTCATTTATATGCCTACCTGTAGTGTTTAAAAAGCTGCTCTACAATATCTCACTGCGTGTCAGGAAAAGTCACAGATGACGTGATAAATAATAATGCTTTAAAAAAATTTTAATTGGTGCATATCTATAGCATGAAAATTCCAAAAAACAGATTGTTTGCTTCCTTGAAGAAAAATGAAATAAAATAACTGTCAAACATCCTTTTGCTAGGGCTGCCACATTGGTATGACAGTTTGATTGTGTTTCTGCAAACCTCATACAGAACTACAGTATAATTAGCAGCATCCATGTACAGCTGCTTACCCTAGCTCTATCCATGTATGACAGGCCCAATCATAATGGGAGTGCCTCCTTTATTCACCTTAAATATTACATTTTAAAAATACACCACATACACTTGATGTGTGTTTAGTGCCTCCGTGGACTAAACTGACCCCACGAATAGGAACTCCTTTTCAAACAAGACTTAAAGCACGTTAGCCTTCAGCATTACAGACACTGCCATTACTATTGTGGCTAGCAATAGCTTTGTACTTCTGACCGGGCGAAATTACTAGCCTTCATAAGGCACTGCACCTAGTTCTGAAGAATATGAAGCAGTTACCTAGTACAGTTATCCTGTACTTCATGAAAACTTCATATCAAGAAGTATTGTATTGCAGGATGTATATACAACTGCAGAAAATGTCATATAATAAATGCCAAGCATTAATAATTTCAGGTTGTTCTTCATTATCTGGCTTCCTAACTTTTGACTGAAGCATATTACTTCGATCAAAACTTAATCATACAAACAGTATATGAACAAGTCATGTCAGTGACTCTCCAAAGTCACAAAAGGAATAACATTGACAAAAAATAAATAAATAAGACTGAACTGTACAGCTGTTTACTATAGTCTCAACACAAACACTGTCTCACCTGGAAATTGTTGCATGTGAAGCTTGAAGTCACACTAAGTCCCACTACGCCTAAAACTTAAAAAAATAAATAAAATAAAACAACATAATAATTAAAAAATACATTTATTGAACAGGACAGCATGTACAATGCTATTAAGAAAGTCAGGTTATGTGCAGGCTCGAACCTCTGGGTGATAGGTACCACAACGCTAATTTGCAGCTGCCAAGTTAAGGTTGTAATAAAGTTATTGAGGTTTAGTGCTGCACACACTGAAGGATGCAGCCTTATTTGTTTTCACTTTTTTCAATGATATCCTTTTCATGGTTTTGGAGAGCCGCCAATGTGATGACACACTCTGTACTTTTGATCAAAGTAACACACTTTGATTGAAATTTAGGAATCTTCCTTACATGCCTGTGTCTGAAACAATCCATTTTATAAAATGGGCTCATTATAAGAAGCAATATGACTGAACAAAGCAAAAAAAAAAAAAAAAAAAAAAAAACAACAATAGAATGTTTGTATGAAAGAAAATGATCCACGGTAAAATCACTTTTTTGGTAGAAATGTAAAATGCTTTAAAAATAAATTAGTGTGAAAAGCAGATATTCAAGGAAAGGGACAGCTGCCATACTGGGCACCTCATTATATGAAGCTATGACAAGTACCATTCAAAACAAGAAATATAAATCTCTATTAGAAATATCCTAAGACACCAGTAGTTAACAACACAATTATCCAGGACTCTGGGTAGTAGCACCTAGTTTATGAAAACAAAAACACAAAACAAAAGAATGAATGCTTCTGTCAAAATGACCCGTGAAGTACTCTGCAGAGATAATGATGATTCATCAGGTAATTCATTCAAAGTGAACTTCTTATCTGAAGTACATACCTTTTAAAGTCTACATCCACAAATAAAATATAAAATGAGTATTATAGTGACTAAAACAAAATGTGCCTAGTAAATAAATGTGTACTGTATGGCAAAAGATCTAAAATTTTATAGGACTCAAGGCATTGTCACAAATGACCGAATACTGAATACTTTTTAAAACAGAAAAATAAATGAGCAGTTTCATTAAATAAAAATAAATTAACATATTTCATACCTCTCAACTGTACAGACTTTTGCAGAATGGCCAGATATTTGCCTCACCTAGTTGGCCTGTTCCTCATAAAATCTGTAGTTTTCAGGCAAATCATGGAGGACTGAAGTGTTTAAATAATTAACACATAATGACATATATTTGAGTTTCAGACTATATTTCATTTCCTTCTGAAAATGCATGCTAACACAAATCCTGTTATCAAACAAGAAAGAAAACAACCCATCAAGCAGAAAAGTGGACCAAAAACCAAGAACTCTGCACAAATATGGTTAAGTGCTTTCATCTTTATTCAAATGTTAAGGCATCATCAGAACCATATCATTATAAAAGAAAACACCATTTATATGCAATAAAATTAACATGCCCACAAAATGCACCAATCACGCTGAACCAACAAGGTATAAACCCACTAAACACTACTAAATAAATTGTGTTCGCCTCTTCTTAAAAACAAGCATAGTCAAAAAATAAATATTATTAAAACAAATCATATAAAAATGAAATAAAACAACCTACACTTGAAAAAACAAAACCTTTTATAGAAAAAGATCAGTATTAAAAGCAACTGTCTCATCTCCTAAGCTAAATTGATATTGAAATACTATTATTAATTCAAGGAGGACTGGTAGCATCCAGGCTTAACTGCCACAACATCTCCTTGTACAATAACTTATTATTGGAATTTTACTTTCTGGCAACCCGTTATGGCGACCAGTGGAGTCCAGGATTTATTTAATAGTTCTTGTTCCCTGCCTTTGTCTGAGAATATCAATTTGACCTTGCCGGTGCAACAGCTTACTCAGCACATCACCCAAGTACTGTTACAGAACAATGCAATGTTGATTAACAATGGAGGTGGTAGTGCAAAACCACCTGGAGCCAACAATGACAATTATGATATTGAAGGTGATAAAATAGAAGACTTCACTTGTGCCACTCAGATTAATAAATGATTGGATAGTACCTGTGGCTCTGTTCCAGTACCTGTTTCATGAGCCAGGGATGGTAAACCTTTAACATTGAGAAAACAGACAGACTTTTTGGAAAAACAACTATATAAGTTTAAGTCTCTTCAAGCGGACAACCTTTTTTTAGAGGAGAGCCTACATAAGGGGCATGTTCCAAAAGGCCTTTGATTATGGAAATACCCCTAAGGTGTTGAGCTCAGCAGTATTTTTCATTGTCAACTACTTAAACTATTTGACCAGGTGGGTCTTGATTTGGTAAAACGTATTATCAAAGAAAATGAGAGGCGCATGTGAGAACTCAAAGATGAACTCAATCAATTGGTCAAAGCTATTACTAAAGACTCCTTTGGGATGATAAGGATGACCAGGCTAATAATGTGTACCGACCCCCCCCCTCCGGTAGTAATAGAAAAGAAAGTGTCTCGAGTGTTCAATGCATTGGTTCAGAAAAACAGCCTTTGGGGGAAGCCCCTGTAGATGCAGTCCCTTTAAGGAGGTTGGAGCACCTGGTGAATCAGAATATTTCAACAGGTTGGGCACCAAGACAACAGGACCATAGGTTCATAGGTAGGTTCTAGGCTATCAGCCCTGGTGCCTATATAAGCCTAGCCAAAAAGGTTCCCTGGGTTTCGCCACCCAAGAAAATTATTTTCCTGTGCCCCTGTCATGCAGTGCTGCTGAAGTGATCCCCGGGCTGAATTTTCTATTTCCCATCCAGTCGTTAAGGTTTTTCTTAAAGATGGCCAAGGAGGAGCTTTGCTTGACATGAATGGGTAGCTTGTTCCAGAGTATGTGAATTCTCTGGGACATGAATCTATCCCTCCAGCATGTTCTGTTTATTGTGGTGACAAGGTTTAGGTCCCTGGAGTATGTACTTCAGAGAGATTGGGATTTCTTTAAGTGTAGCATGTCCAACAGGTCTGGTTTTGATGTAGCTTTGTATGTTAGGCAGACATGGCCTCTGAGTAGGTGATATGCAATGGAGTAGAACTGGAGTTTTTTGAGACGGTCTGCATATGGCATCTGTTTGAGGCCGGTAATCCACTTAGTGAGGTATTTCTGTGGCCTTTCCAATTGTTGTAGGTGTCTTGTGAGATACATGCCAAACAGGACATTGTACTCTATAATGGGTCTGATGAGGGATGAGTAGAGAGGAACAATGACCTCCTTTTTAACCCTTTTGTGATGAGGTGTGCCACGCAGAAAGATTTCTGGGCTACTGTGGTGATGTGGTTATCAAAGGTCTCTTATCACACTTTCACTGTTTAGTGAGCTACCGACTATGTGGTAGTTCATGGGTACCGACTTTTTCCTAAAGGGAATGATAATGCACTTTTTGGCATGGAGCTTGAGGCCATGACTTTGACACAAAGCATCTGTCTCTGTGAGGCCCTTTTGTAGAATGTCTACATCATTAGGTGATTCTATTATGGCTCCCAGTTTAGAGTTATCTGTGAACTTTGTTAGCCAAAGACCTTCTGTGTTGGCCTGCACTTCAGAGAAGTAGATGCCAAACAGGAGAGGACCCAGAACCGAACCCTGTGGTACTCCACTCATCAGTGGTCTGAAGTCGGACTTGGAGTCGGACCATCGAGGGAAGGCCAGTTTCCAGCCAAAACATAAGAGGAAATCAAGGGGGAAGAAGTGGCGATAGCTTCTGTAATTGATGATGTACACTTCATGACTTCTAAAGGTACTGTCAGTATTAGATCGTACTTTGAGTTCAGTATATACAATTACACGGTGGGGCAGCGGTTAGCATTGCCGCCTCACAGCAAGAGGTTCTCCGGTTCAATTCTCGGCTGGGGTGCCTTCTGTGTGGAGTTTGCATGTCCTCCCTGTGGTCACGTGAGTTTCCTCCGGGTGCTCCGGTTTCCTCCCACATCCCAAAGACATGCAGTAGGTGGAGTGGACACTCTAAATTGGCCCTAGGTGTGAGTCTGTGCATGTGTGTGCCTTCTGTGGAAGGTTGGGCGCCGGGCTGGCAACTTGACACCGTAAAACTCCACTGCCAATCATGAGCGGACAGATGATCCGCTGTGGCGACCTCTAACTGGGAAAAGCCGAAAGAAGAAGAAGAAGATATACAATTACACAGACATTAGTGTTGGCCCAGCCCACCATGCACTGTTTTTTAAAAGGTTTTAATTTTGCACCCAGTGGTAGAGCCAATCTTGAACATACACTATTAGACCTATAAATGTTTACAAGCAAATTGAATTTACAACTTTTGTTGGGTTCAGATAAAAATTATTTAAATGAGGCTCCTAGACTCAAAAGGAGCAGCCTCGCAAACCCCCCACCTTTGTTCCATAGTGCAAGTTTTTGAGAAATTGTGTGAACGGGACATTCAGGCCTTACTTGAAAACGGGGTCATTAGATCGTTATTACAACCTTTCATTGGAAGATCAACACATTTTGCGATCAATCTCCAAAAATAGGCAAATTAGATGTATGAAACCAGATTTTGGGGGGGGGGGGGAATCTGGTGATTATGTATACAGTGGATTACAACGGTTGTATGAGCAACCTATTGGGCGACACTGATATGTACAAGTGTTTAGTAATGAAGTAAATATAGCGTACACTGGCATTAAGGTTGTATTGGAAAACTTCTTTTATTTGACTCTATTTCTTTAGATTTGTATGAATATTTAAGGGTTCAGGTTCCTATTATACCACGGATTTTCAGAACATCCAAGTTACACAGTAATGTTAATGATCCTCCTTTGCATCCCATTGTGGCTTTGGACAGTTCTGTTACTGAACCTTTGGCCAAATTTATTGACTCAAAACTTAAGAATCTATTTGTGGGTTTTCCACAGGTTATTAAAGACTCATGGGACCTGCTGGACAAGTTATGACATATTGATGTCAGTTGTGAAGTTTTGTTTGTTTCTTGTGATATTAAAAGTCTCTTTTCCATTATACCACATCATGAACTACATAAAATACATGAAAACAGCAAACAATGTTTGACTTAGTGATTAAAAATATATAATGCATGGCAACATAGAAAAATTACAACAAAAATGTGCATTGACATAGATCCCGAATAATCATAAAACACCAAATTAATCACATTCTGTACTTTGCAGTTTTTAAAAATAATAAAAAAATACAAAGAATTGCACAATATAAAATAGTTAATAAAAACACACTAAATGTCAATACATAATAAAAAAGCTATTTAAAACATTCCACAGCTATGTTAAATGTAGCTCTACAATATGTAATATTTCATCCAAAAAAAGGCACTGATTTGTTAAACCACCCTATTAAAAATAACAAAGATCAGGAGGAGGAAGCCTACACTAGTGGAATAAAGGGATAAAGGTGCAACTACATCTGGAGTTTGAATAGCAGCTCAGGTGTTACATGGCATAAGCAGGGAGGATGCGTGTGCCTATCCTGGAGGGAAGAGATGATGGTCTCTGACTGGCTATGCTCCAAACATATCCTGACCTTGTGGATCTAGAAAATGGGACAGGTTGGGGAGGATACAGATATGAACACCTAAGTGGATTATAGTAATATTTGTCTGTGAGTGTGTAAGACCATGCACATAGAAATAGTGGGGTATAGCTGGCTCACAGAATATAGTCACAAATTCGAGCACAAAAGAAAGCAGAGCCAGCTGGAGCCTGAACGCAGGTTTATTATATAACAAATAGACAGCGTTTTCGCTACTTGAACAAAGTAGCTTCCTCAGAGGTTAAAAATGCAGAATGACAACACCCTTTTTAAACTCCATTCTAAAATGAGTTTAACATTACATCACTTCCTCCAAAGAAGGAACTTGATGCTTAAGGGTGACATAAGCATACATAACTTCGTAAAACATTTGTCATATAAATAAAAAATTTTTTTTATTTGTGTTTAAAGCATTATAAACAAGTATTTAAAAATATCTAAAAATGTATTAATAAAATATTGTATAACTTTTAAAGCTGTCCAAATGAACGCTAAGCGAGTTGACGTATTGCTTTTCATTAAATGTATTATATAACTTTTAAAATTGTCCAAATGAACGCTAAACGCGTTGACATATTGCTTTTCATTACATATTTACACCAAAGCAGCTTTTAAGCAGTCAAATACTTTCTAAAGGCAAACAGGGAAATGACATAGTTCAAAGTACATGCATGTTGAATATATACTCCACGCAACCACTAAATACTTCAAAGTGTGTTATAATCACCCTTCTCATGCTCCTTTAACTATATATTCCCAATATATTTTTGCTATTATTATTATGTAAGTAATTTGCTAAATTAACCAGGCATCTACAGTTACTACTCAAGCAAGACGGGGGCAGCAGGATGTTACAAAAAGCCATGGTTTCGCAATAATTACGAACCAAACAAAAAATGTCAATGTTGTGATCTATATACGAGAGCCTACTCATTCATAAGCATATCATACATAGGTAGTATATATAAGTATATTCATAAGCATATCATACATAGGGTAGCAAAGCCAAAGGCTTTAAAGTCATATGAATCTGTTTACTCATAGGCTAGTCACTCAGATAGCTCTCGTGTAACAAGCTAAAACAATCACTATTACTAGATACAATATTACTACCTCATATAAGATTTTAATTTCAAATAGGGGGCCATGTTACAGCTCTCATTTAAGCCAGACTGTAGATGCCTGGTTAATCTAGCACCAGTACGTAATAAAACAGTAAAGTCCAACCCTGCACCATGACTAACAAAAGAAACAAAACAAACTCATGATAAAAGGGATAAAGCATGGAAAAATGGCTATAAAAACAGAACTTAAGATGCCCAGGAATTTAGATATCTTAGAACCTTGCAAAACCCCATATCAAACAGAACAAGCAAACATGCTTTACCAACCTACAAGACAAACATCAAAATGACCCCAAACTTTTTTGGTCATCACTAAATAAACTACTACACCCATGTAAGAGCACTACTCCCTCTCCAAAAATATTCAGTATGTCAAACTATCTCCAAGCAGTTTAATCCCTACTTTCCACCATCAATATTACCTCTCTCAGGCACTAATACATCCGTCCCTCTCCTTCTATCCCTGTCCAGTTAAAAACACCCACAGCTCTTCAGTTTTAGTCCAGTACCTACCTCACTCATAATGAAGTTGTTCTGTAAACTAAAAACTGCTTCCTTAGCTGTAGACCAACTGCTGTCAGTCTACCTAAAAATGACTGCAGAAGTCATAGCCCTCTGTGTGTCCATATGTCCCATCAGTGTGGAAACAATCCTACATCATACATGTACAAAGTCTGCACATCTGCAGAGTTTAATAATACAGACCTATAGCAATTCTCTCCCCCCTCTCCAAGATATTATAGAAATGCATCCATATGCAGCTGATGCAATACCTAACCTCAAATAACCTGCTCTCAGAAACACAACATGACTTTAGGCCCCAGCACAGTACCATTACTGCTCTACTATGTTTTACTAGCATAATAAACCAACTTAGAAACAATGGCCTGCTTGTGTCCACCATGTTTAGACTTGTAAAATACATTTGATACTGTCTCTCACCAGTGCATTTTCTGAAGGATATGAAGTCTGAAACTCAAATGTCTGTCATTATTTAATGAATTCAGTCCTCACTGATTTGCCTGAAAAACACAAATTTTATGAGGAACAGACCAAAAATATGAGACAAAAATCTGGACATTCTGTGAAAATCTGGACAATTGAGAGGTATGTTTGTTATGGTTTCTTAGTTATCTATCTGGGAGGCAAGAAGCCATTAAATGGCAACAGACCTACTCATCCTTTCAACCAGTTGCTATAGGTGCACCTAAGGGCTCTATCCTGGGTCCTCTTCTATTTAATGTATTTATTAATGACTTCCACACCTCCACTCACCATGCTAGTTTAGTTCAGTGTGCAGACCACTCAGCATTAATATGTGTGGCCTCAATAATAAATAAGCTCCAAGATTTTACTCAAAAATCTTTCTTCTCTGTAGAAACCTGGCTCAAAGAATCAAACCTTCTACTCAACCCTAAGAAAACGAAGTTCAAAGGTTCATAGGTAGGTACTAAGCTATTGGCCCTAGGGCCTATATAAGCCTAGCCAAAATGTACCCTGGCTTTTGCCACCCAAGAAAATTATTTTCCTGTGCCCCAGTCAAGCAGAGCCACAGAAGTGATCCCTGGGGTGAATTTCCTATCTCCCATCCAATCATCAAGATTTTTCTTGAAGAGTGCTAATGAGGAGCTTTGTTTGATATAGATAGGTAGTTTGTTCCAGAGTATGGGAAGTCTCTGGGACAGGAATCTATCCCTCCAGCATGTTCTGTTTATTGTGGTGACAAGGTTTAGGTCCCTAGAGCATGTAGCTGGGAGGGATTGGGACTTCTTTATGTGGAGCATGTCCAACAGCTCTGGGTTTGACATAGCTTTGTATGTTAGGCAGAGATCGCCTCTGAGTAGGCGATATGCGACAGAGTAAAGCTGGAGTGTTTTGAGACGGTCTGCATGGGCATCTGTTTGAGGCCGGTAATCCTCTTTGTGAGGTATTTCTGTGGCCTTTCCAGTGGTTGTAGATGTCTTGTGAGGTACATACCAAAAGGGGTGTTGTACTCTATAATGGGTCTAATGAGTGATGAGTAGAGGGGAACAATGACCTCTATTTTTCCTGGATGAGAAACCTTTTGTGATGAGGTGTGCTACGTAGAAGGATTTCCTGACTACTGTGGCAATGTGATTATCAAAGGAGAGACTACTGTCCACCTGTGTCCTAAGGTCTCTTATCACACTTTCAGTGTTAAGTAGACTACCGCCTATGTGGTAGTTCATGGGTACAGAGTTTTCACCAAAAGGGATGACAATGCACTTTTTGGTATTGAGCTTGAGGCCATGGCTTTGACACCAGGCATCTGTGTCAGTGAGGCCATTTTGTAGGATGTCCACATCGCTAGGAGATTTGATTATGGCTCCTAGTTTGCAGTCATCTGCGAACTTTGTTAGCCAAAGACCTTCTGTGTTAGCCTGTACTTCAGAGAAGTAGATACCAAACAGGAGAGGACCTAGGACTGAACCCTGTGGTACTCCACTTGTCACTGGTCTGAAATTGGATTTAGAGTCTGCTACTTTCACAGTGTTGGTTCGGTCAGTGAGCCAATTGGCAACCCATCTTGTGACATAGGGATTTATACCTAGTTTAGTGAGTTTGTCTATAATTCCAGAGTGGAATTATAGACAAATGGATGGTGTCGAAAGCCTTGGCGAGATCTAGATAGGCTGTGTGTACCACCTTACCCTCATCTACAGCTTTGGTGACCGCTTCAAAGAAGTCTATCAGGTTTAGGAGACATGATCTGTCTTTTACAAACCCGAACTGGGTAGGGTCCAGAGTTTGGAGATTACCAATGTCATCGTTTATAAGTTCCATGATGATATGCTCCATAGCCTTGCAGACCAGGCTCATCAGGCTAATGGGGTAGTAGTTCCCGGGGTCTGTGGTGGCTCCCCCTTTGTGGAGTGGGATAACCATTGCTGTGCGCCATTCAGTGGGCACAAAGCCTGAGGTAAGGCTATGATTGAACATGGAACTTAGGTGGGGTGCCAGTTCGTTCTGTAGTTCATGAAGAACGCAGCCTGGGATGTTGTCACGTCCCATGGATGCTGTGTTCTTGGCTTTGGAGAGTGTTTTTTTTACCTGTGCAGCCATGATTACAGGTACTTTGCATTCTTCCGGTATAGAGATGGGCCCTTTATGGGATGAGAGAGGGGTAAAGTTAGCACTGAACCTATCTGCCAGGATGTTGGCAATATTGGTTGGTTCTGTATATCTAGTGCCGTTGTGCTGTAACTCAGAGCAGATCTGAGTGTTGCCATTGAGATTCTTGACATAGCTATAGAATGCTTTGTGGTTGTCTTTAGAAACAGTGGCGATTTTGTTTTTTACCTCAAAAAGCTTTTTGTTAGACGCTTGAATCTTGCCTTTTATTGTAAAGGTCAATCTCAGACTAATGAAGGGCTTTCTAGGCCTAGCACATTTAACCCACCCTTAAACCCACTGTTAAAATTATTTGAAGGTTTGGTGGAGGCAGATTTAAGAGACTTTTGTTTGAACAGGTCTCACATACCATCGGTTAATTTTAGACCAGAACTTGGTCAGTTAATCAAGATGCTTGGTGATGAAGACATTCAGGTGATGAAGCCAGATAAGGGTGGAGGCGTAGTTTTAATGTATAACATGATATACGACACCCACATTCACAATATGTTACAGGATACTGAGCGTTATGAACTGGTTTCTAGGAATGAATTGAATTTAGCACATTCTAAAATTTCTTATTTACTCATGGATCATTTATTACAGGGTGTGATAAATGAAAAACTATATAATTATCTCTATGTTAGAAACCCAAGGATACCTGCAATTTTTGGAATTCCCAAGACACACAAGGGCTTAGACACTTTGAACTTTAGACCTATTGTCTCAGGAGCTGGGGGAATAACAGAGCCCTTAGGAAAATTCATTGACTTTACCATTAACAAATTTGCTTTCACTTTACCTCATGTTTGCAAAGATTCATGGGACTTTCTCTCAGACATCCAGCAAAATCTCTATAAACCAGAGCTTTTAATGGCCACTATTGACATAGTTGAATTATTCCCCAGTATCCCCCATGCAATAGGGCTGGAATGGTTCAACAATATTCTAGCTGCTGAATCTGGGTTAGGGTCTAACACGATTGGTTTATTGGTTGAATTTATGGAGACTGTCCTAGAAAACAATTTCATCTATTTTAAGGGCGACACTTACAAACAGAAAAAGGGTGTAGCAATGGGCACGGCTTGTGCTTCTAGTTATGCAAACATAGTGTTACACCACTGGGAAAACAAATTTGTTTTTTCCACACATTGGGTTCAACATATCACCCACTATAAACGATACCTGGACGATATTTGTTTGTTATGGGATGGCTCTTTAGATCAATTCTTAGACTTTATGGTTTACATCAATTCTACCACTCCCTTTCTATCTTTTACTTACAAAGTAAATAATGATTATTTGCATTATCTTGATGTTGGCCTTCTTAAAGATGTCAGTAATGGTACTTTCCAATCTAAGATATATAGAAAAAACTACTTTTCTAATTCCTACCTACATTTCAACAGTGGCCACCCCTTCCACCAGAAGAAGGGTATTGTGAAGGATCAACTTATACGTGCTTCAAGGATGTGTAGCACAATGGAGCTTTTTCGTGAAGAGGTTAACTTGCTAAAGCAACTTTTTGATGAAAGGGGTTACCCAGCACACGTAGTAAGTAATTTGGCTGAGGAGGTTACTGCTGGTAGGGAGACTATTTACTGCCCTCTGTTAGGTAAGGGGGCATCTAGTGGCATTCTTTCAAAACCATCGGAACAGATAGAACACCAAAACAGTTTTGTGTATACCTTTTCTGGTGATTCCTTAAAAATTGAACAATCAATTAAAAATATTGGCCAATTTTGGTACAACATGATGATTTCAAACAGATTATTAAGGAGCATCCCCATTTTATTAGGAAAAGGGACACGAACCTCAAGGGTCTCTTTGAGATCAGACCTGGTGTGGACAATAAAAGGGTTTATTTGAAACTTGGAACGTATAAGTGTGGTTCATGTAAGCAATGCCCTTATGTGCATAACGACAGTTCATTTTTCATTCCCTCTAGGGGGTTTAAATTTAGGGCTGAACACCATTACAACTGTGGTACGAAAGGAGTTGTCTATTTAGGTTTTTGTACTCAATGCTCCAGTTTTTACGTAGGTAAAACTGAGAGAACCCTTAGGAGAAGGATATAGGAGCATCTTTATGATGTTTCTAAGAAAAAGGAAAACAATGCTTTTTTTAAGCATCTTAGCACATGCCCTAATATGCAACTTAAATTTTTAATCCTAGAGCTAGTCCTACATGACAGTTAGAGGGGGTGATTGGGAAACCCGGCTTGAATATAAGGAAAGTACAGTTGTGTACACCTACCATAAATGTAGATGTTCGAGTGTCTTCACTGTTGCAGTCATAACTGTAGGGTGCTCCTGCCGGCAGGCAGCCCGAGGTCGGCCAGAATCCCAAAGTCTGGGTCCGCCGGCTGTATAGGCTAGTACCCTGACGTCAGTACGCTTTGGTACATAGCCCTCAGCCGACGCCATCTTCTCCAGCCTTTCTTGCCCTAGATGTCAGAAGTCCCCAACAAACCAAAAATGAATCCAACAAGGAAACACAAATACACCACAAAAAAAGGAAAAGAGGGGATAGGAGGGAGGGGTTCGACTGCAACAGTGAAGACACTCGAACATCTACATTTATGGTAGGTGTACACAACTGTACTATGTTCTTCGTGTTTCACTGTTGCAGTCATAACTGTAGGGTGGAATCCCAAAGCAGTGTAAAAGGAGGAGGCTTTAGATAGAAGAAGGGAGGCAAGAATACCCTGCAAGACAGCAGAGGCAAAGCCTGCCCTGGACTTAGAAAACAAGGGAGATTGTAGTGCTTGGAAAAAGTATGCACAGAACTCCAAGTGGCAGCTTCCAAGATATCCTTGGTAGGGACTCCTCTGAGGAAAGCTGTAGAAGTGGCAGCTGCTCTAGTAGAGTGACTTCTAATGGTACCTGGAAACTGTTTCCATGATGAGTGTAACAAAATCTGATTCCATAAGCAATCCATTTGGAAACAGTTTGTTTAGAAATAGGTTTTCCAAGAGAACTGGAGGCAAAGGAAACAAACAATTGGTTAGACTTTCTGAAATCTTTAGTCTTGTCCAGGTAAAATCAGAACTGTCTGTGCACATCTAATGAATGCAAAATCCTTTCCCTTTGTTTTGAGGATTTGGAAAGAAAGTAGGAAGGTGAATTGTCTGATTTAAAGCTACTTTCGAAATCACTTTAGGCATGAAAGTAGGATTGGTCCTCAAGGATACTCTGTCCTGATGGAAAATAAGGTATGGTTCCACAGCCATGAGAGCTTGCAACTCTGAGACCCTTCTGGCAGAGGTCAATGCTAACAAAAGAACAGTCTTCCAGGATAGAAACTTAATATCTGAAGATGCAGCAGGCTCAAAAGGAGGCAAAGTAAGTTTTTCTAAAACATAATTAAGATCCCAGGCAGGGACAGGAGGCCGCAAATTTTTAGCCCCTCTCAAGAACTGCTTCACCAAAGGATGAGAAAAGACAGGAGGATCAGAACTGAAATGTGCAGAGATAGCAGAAGCATGAATCTTAATGGAAGAAAAGGAAAGTCCTTTAGATAAAAGTTCAGAAAGGTAAAGCAAAATAGAAGAGAGATCAGGTACCTGAGGATCAGAACCTCGGTCCTGCATCCAAATAGAAAACCTCTTCCATTTAGAGGCATAGGATTTCCTAGTGCTAGCCGCCTAGCTTCCAAAAGAACATCCAAAACTTGTTTGGGAAGACTAGAAGGAATCAAACTCCTTTGAAGAGCCACGCTGCCAGGCAAAGGGTCTTGAGATTGGAATGTAGTAACTGACCCTGATGCTGGGACAGAAGCGAAGGGTTCAGTGGGAGAATCCAAGGAGGCCCCGAGAACAGGAGCTTTAAAGTTGGATACCAAAACTGTCGAGGCCAATTTGGAGCAATCAAGATGAGGAACTTGGGCTTGTCCTGTTTTATTTTCAGTAATACCCGAGGTAGTAGAGGAAGAGGAGGGAAGGCATATGCTGAAAGGCTTCTCCAGCTGAAGGACAAGGCATCCACTTTCCAAGCTGCTTTGTGGAAGGACCTGGTGCAAAAGCGAGGCAGCTGATGATTGAGATGGGATGCAAACAGATCTATCTGGGGACATCCCCAAACTGCAGTAATCCTGTTGAACAAGTTGGTGTCTAGCATCCATTCGTGAGGATCTGAAATGTTTCTGCTCAGGCTGTCTGCTAAGAGATTCTGTTTCCCTGGAATGAATTGAGCCTGGAGATGTAGATTCAAATTTAGAGCTGTGTCCCATAAACCCATAGCTAGTCTGCAAAGGGGGTATGAATGAGAACCCCCTGCTTGTTGATGTACCACATGACCGTGGTGTTGTCTGTGCGAATTAGCAGAGGGCCTGGTTGTAGAAGATTCTTGAAGGCTAGAAGGGCTTTGGACTGCCAACATTTCCTTCAGATTGATGTGCCAGTGAAGATGGTCCTTTGTCCAGGTTCCCTGCTGGCAATTGTCTAGAAAGTGTGCTCCCCAAGCATAATCCGAGGCGTCCGTGGTTAGGATTTGAGTAGGTTGAGGAAGACGAAAAGGTTTTCCTTCGTTTGAAGTGCATGCCCTGGACCACCAGAGGAACTCCTTCTGAAGGCAGGGGATCAGAGGAATCAGAATATCCAGATCGTGTTAATGCTGTGACCATACACTTTTCAGGTACCATTGAAGCTTTCTCATGTGAAGCCTTGCGTTTGGAATCAACAGAATGCAGGAAGCCATGTAGCCCAGAGCCTGCAGGAATTTCCTTGCAGTGAGCTGAGATAGAGTTGCCAAGGTGTTGAAAGTAGAAGCCAGCTGAATTTGTTTTTCTGGAGTGAGGAAGGCCCTTTGTAAGGTTGTATTTAAGAGGGCTCCCAAGAATACCATTTGTTGAGAAGGGATCAAATGTGACTTTTTTATGTTCACTGAGAATCCCAGTAGGAGGAGAAGACGTTGAACAAAGTCCAGATGTTGAAGCAGAAGATCTTTGCTGTCTGCCTGAATAAGGCAGTCGCCCAAATAGGGGTAAATCTGGATCCCCTGAAGTCTGCAGTAAGCCACTACTGGTGCCAGGCACTTGGTGAAGACTCTGGGTGCAGTAGATAAACCAAAGGGCAGAACAGAGAATTGAAAGTGCCTCGAACCTGCCTTGAACCTGAGGAATTTCCTGCATTCTTGTCTGATGGGAATATGTAAATAGGCTTCCTTTAAGTCCAATGTCACCATCCAGGCGTCCTGAGAGAGCATTGGAATTAGCTGTTGCAGAGTAAGCATCTTGAACTTTGGAATTTCCAAAAAGGTGTTTAACACAGAAAGGTCCAGAATAGGTCTCAAGAGTTTTGTTTTCTGGGAACCAGAAACAGTCTTGAATAAAACCCTTTTCCCATTTCCGAGAGTGGAACAGGCTCTATGGCTCTCAAGGCCAGAAGAGCATCCACTTGAGTTAAGGCCTCTGACCATTGAAGTTTTGGCAGATCTGGCCAACCGTGAGTCCTTGGCAAAGTGTGAAAGTGGAATTTGTAACCTTTAAAATCACGCCCAATACCCATCTGTCCTGGGTAATATGAGTCCAATTTCTGTAAAAAAGAGACAGTTTTCCTCCGAGAGGGGCGTCCAGGTGAAGGGGTCCTGAAGCCCAACCGAGAGAGTCATTGAGTTTGCTTTCTTTGAGATTGGGATCTGTCTTCTCCCCTTCTAGGTGAAGAAGCAGTCCATTGTCTAGATCTGTAAGAGGCCTGGCCTTGACCACGACCTCTGAGCACCTATATCTTCCCCTTTGAGGCCTGTCAGACCTAAAAGGACCAATTTTTAGAGGGCCAATTCCTGGAAAATCTAGGAGGCTGAACTTGCAAGAAATCTTTTACAGTCTGCATAGACTTTGCCTTTTCCTCCATCTTTTTAATAACTTCCTCAGCCTTAGATCCAAAAAGAACATCTTGTTGAACAGGGGCATCTAATAACTTAGCCTTAACCTGTTCAGGCAAACTTTGTTCCCCCGGGCCCAAAACAATTTCCCAAAAAAAAAGGGGGTTTTTTTTTTTTTTTTCCCGGCAAATTAATTTTACGAATCCAAACAAAAAATGTCAATGTTGTGATCTATATACGAGAGCCTACTCATTCATAAGCATATCATACATAGGTAGTATATATAAGTATATTCATAAGCATATCATACATAGGGTAGCAAAGCCAAAGGCTTTAAAGTCATATGAATCTGTTTACTCATAGGCTAGTCACTCAGATAGCTCTCGTGTAACAAGCTAAAACAATCACTATTACTAGATACAATATTACTACCTCATATAAGATTTTAATTTCAAATAGGGGGCCATGTTACAGCTCTCATTTAAGCCAGACTGTAGATGCCTGGTTAATCTAGCACCAGTACGTAATAAAACAGTAAAGTCCAACCCTGCACCATGACTAACAAAAGAAACAAAACAAACTCATGATAAAAGGGGATAAAGCATGGAAAAATGGGTATAAAAACAGAACTTAAGATGCCCAGGAATTTAGATATCTTAGAACCTTGCAAAACCCCATATCAAACAGAACAAGCAAACATGCTTTACCAACCTACAAGACAAACATCAAAATGACCCCAAACTTTTTTGGTCATCACTAAATAAACTACTACACCCATGTAAGAGCACTACTCCCTCTCCAAAAATATTCAGTATGTCAAACTATCTCCAAGCAGTTTAATCCCTACTTTCCACCATCAATATTACCTCTCTCAGGCACTAATACATCCGTCCCTCTCCTTCTATCCCTGTCCAGTTAAAAACACCCACAGCTCTTCAGTTTTAGTCCAGTACCTACCTCACTCATAATGAAGTTGTTCTGTAAACTAAAAACTGCTTCCTTAGCTGTAGACCAACTGCTGTCAGTCTACCTAAAAATGACTGCAGAAGTCATAGTCCTCTATGTGTCCATATGTCCCATCAGTGTGGAAACAATCCTACATCATACATGTACAAAGTCTGCACATCTGCAGAGTTTAATAATACAGACCTATAGCAATTCTCTCCCCCCTCTCCAAGATATTATAGAAATGCATCCATATGCAGCTGATGCAATAACTAATCTCAAATAACCTGCTCTCAGAAACACAACATGACTTTAGGCTCCAGCACAGTACCATTACTGCTCTACTATGTTTTACTAGCATAATAAACCAACTTAGAAACAATGGTGTGCTTGTGTCCACCATGTTTAGACTTGTCAAATACATTTGATACTGTCTCTCACCAGTGCATTTTCTGAAGGATATGAAGTCTGAAACTCAAATGTCTGTCATTATTTAATGAATTCAGTCCTCACTGATTTGCCTGAAAAACACAAATTTTATGAGGAACAGGCGAAAAATATGAGACAAAAATCTGGACTTTCTGTGAAAATCTGGACAATTGAGAGGTATGCTTGTCATGGTTTCTTAGTTATCTATCTGGGAGGCAAGAAGCCATTAAATGGCAACAAAACTACTCATCCTTTCAACCAGTTGCTATAGGTGCACCTCAGGGCTCTATCCTGGGTCCTCTTCTATTTAATGTATTTATTAATGACCTCCACACCTCCACTCACCATGCTAGTTTAGTTCAGTATGCAGACCACTCAGCATTAATATGTGTGGCCTCAATAATAAATAAACTCCAAGATTTTACTCAAAAATCTTTCTTCTCTGTAGAAACCTGGCTCAAAGAATCAAACCTTCTACTCAACCCTAAGAAAACTAAGTTCATAGGTTCATAGGTTCATAGGTAGGTACTAAGCTATTGGCCCTAGGGCCTATATAAACCTAGCCAAAATGTACCCTGGCTTTTGCCACCCAAGAAAATTATTTTTCTGTGCCCCTGTCAAGAAGAGCCACAGAAGTGATCCCCGGGGTGAATTTCCTATCTCCCATCCAATCATCAAGATTTTTCTTGAAGAGTGCTAATGAGGAGCTTTTTTTTATATAGATAGGTAGTTTTTTCCAGAGTATGGGAAGTCTCTGGGACAGGAATCTATCCCTCCAGCATGTTCTGTTTATTGTGGTGACAAGGTTTAGGTCCCTAGAGCATGTAGCTGGGAGGGATTGGGACTTCTTTACGTGGAGCATGTCCAACAGCTCTGGGTTTGACATAGCTTTGTATGTTAGGCAGAGATCGCCTCTGAGTAGGCGATATGCGACAGAGTAAAGCTGCAGTTTTTTGAGATGGTCTGCATGGGCATCTGTTTGAGGCTGGTAATCCTCTTTGTGAGGTATTTCTGTGGCCTTTCCAGTTGTTGTAGATGCCTTGTTAGGTACATACCAAAAGGGGTGTTGTACTCTATAATGGGTCTAATGAGTGATGAGTAGAGGGGAACAATAACCTCTATTTTTCCTGGATGAGAAACCTTTTGTGATGAGGTGTGCCACGTAGAAGGATTTCCTGACTACTGTGGCAATGTGATTATCAAAGGAGAGACTACTGTCCACCTGTGTCCCAAGGTCTCTTATCACACTTTCAATGTTAAGTAGACTACCACCTATGTGGTAGTTCATGGGTACAGAGTTTTTACCAAAAGGGATGACAATGCATTTTTTGGTATTGAGCTTGAGGCCATGGCTTTGACACCAGGCATCTGTGTCAGTGAGGCCCTTTTGTAGGATGTCCACATCGTTAGGAGATTTGATTATGGCTCCTAGTTTGCAGTCATCTGCAAACTTTGTTAGCCAAAGACCTTCTGTGTTAGCCTGTACTTCAGAGAAGTAGATACCAAACAGGAGAAGACCTAGGACTGAACCCTGTCACTGGTCTGAAATTGGATTTAGAGTCTGCTACTTTCACAGTGTGGGTTCGGTCAGTGAGCCAATTGGCAACCCATCTTGTGACATAGGGATTTATACCTAGTTTAGTGAGTTTGTCTATAATTCCAGAATGGAGGATGGTGCCGAAAGCCTTGGCGAGATCTAGATAGGCTGTGTGTACCACCTTACCCTCATCTACAGCTTTGGTGACCGCTTCAAAGAAGTCTGTCAGGTTTAGGAGACATGATCTGTCTTTTACAAACCCGAACTGGGTAGGGTCCAGAATTTGGAGATTACCAATGTCATCGTTTATAAGTTCCATGATGATATGCTCCATAGCCTTGCAGACCAGGCTCGTCAGGCTAATGGGGTAGTAGTTCCCAGGGTCTGTGGTGGCTCCCCCTTTGTGGAGTGGGATAACCGTTGCTGTGCGCCATTCAGTGGGCACAAAGCCTGAGGTAAGGCTATGATTGAACATGGAACTTAGGTGGGGTGCCAGTTCATTCTGTAGTTCATGTAGAATGCAGCCTGGGATGTTGTCAGGTCCCATGGATGCTGTGTTCTTGGCTTTGGAGAGTGTTTTTTTTACCTGTGCAGCCATGATTACAGGTACTTTGCATTCTTCCGGTATAGAGATGGGCCCTTTATGGGATGAGAGAGGGGTAAAGTTAGCACTGAACCTATCTGCCAGGATGTTGGCAATATTGGTTGGTTCTGTATATCTAGTTCCATTGTGCTGTAACTCAGAGCAGATCTGAGTGTTGCCATTGAGATTCTTGACATAGCTATAGAATGCTTTGTGGTTGTCTTTAGAATCAGTGGTGATTTTGTTTATTACCTCAAAAAGCTGCCAACACCAAAAGCAATCATTTACTATAAAATCAGCAAATTATACTGTCATTGAAAATGTAACTCACAGTAAACCTCTAAGCATTATAATAGATGACATTCTGAAATATGACCAGCATATACTGTATACCATTAAATCTGCACACCAGAAACTAGGCTCCCTTTACAGGATTAATGGATTTCTTACAGATACTGCAAGAAAAACTCTAGTCACCACCTTCTTCTTGACAACTCTCGTATTCGCTGCTATTTACATAACAAACTTAAACAATACTTAAAGAAAGAAAATTGCCTCCTACTACAATCATTATTATCTCCTTTCAGCTTATCCCAGTTAGGGGTCGCTACAGCGGAACAAGATCTGCAGAACAATTGGCATTGGAGTTTTACGGTGTTGAGTTGCCCTCCAGTGCCCAACCTTCCACAGAAGGCACTCACATGCATACACTCACACCTATGGCCAATTTAGAGTGTCCAATCCACCTACAACATGTCTTTGGGATGTGGGAAGAAACCCATGCGACCACAGGGAGGACATGCAGACTCCACTACAATAAAATAGCTAAATTTGCCACCCATTTCCTTCATAGGACCTATCATTGTCATAGCTTAAAGAAATTAAACTGGCTTGAACTACACAACTACCTAACATATTCACAACTAACTACTGTACACAAACTCATTCGTTATCCAGAAAAATGACCTGCACTGCCAAACTTATTACTGCCCTACTGTTCAGCAAGGGATCTCCACACTACTAACAAATTATTTTGCTTACAAATAAGTCAAATAATGTTGCAGGAGTCTCGCTCTATTCCCAATACATTGCTAAACTCTGGAATGGTATCTCCACACAACTAAAACTCTCTGACTAACTCAATATTTTTAAACCACTGCTTAAATAACATCTTAACCAGTCCTGGCCCTACACATGCTCATCACAAGTTTCAGACTTTGTCCATACAATACTTTACAAATCCTCTCCTTAAATAGAATAATCTCAACCTCGCACTGAAACGACAAAACAATTTTTATACTGTACACTCCACTAGGTTGCATGTGGGCCTTCTCTTTAGTAACTTCTACCTCTGTAAAATCTTAGAATGTATAAATGTAACTACTGTATGTGTATACATGTAAGTAGAAATGTAACTACTCTATATTTATCTGGAACTTAGTATAATGCAATGTAAGTAAATTGAGCTTTTCTCCCCTGGTCTCCTCTGAAAATGGGTATTATCCAGCCCGACTTTCATGGTAAACAAAGACAAATAAATAAATAAATAAATAAGCATACAATATAGAAAATCATTCTCTGAAAGCCACTGCAGTTTAGCTAGTAATGGTTGTAACAGAAGACAAAGTAGAACCCAAAACAGGCATTGGCAACATCAATACAAGTAGAAAATATATGCATAAGAATGGCTTATGTGTTCTTTCATGGAAATGTTGCTTGCTAGTATAAATAAATAAACAAATAAGCAATGTTCCCAGTATTACACAAATAAAAATAAGCAATCTATTCTAAGTAAGCAAATCAACAAAATAAATATCTGTTTCCGAAAATCAAAAACAAGTCTAAGAAGATTCTACAAAACCCAGAATAAACATCTGCACAAATAGAACAGCATGCAACAGAAGCATATAATAACTTTTAAAGAGTTCAGTTACCCAAAAATATTAAATAAAATGATATAATGTTGAAGGGAGTCAATGTTCAAATTGTTTAAACATTTTAATTCAGTGTTAGAAAGTTTAAATGTTTAATGCATTTCAGAAAATAAAATCTGTGTATATTTTATAATTTTAATTATGTATTCACCGCATTAAATACATTAAAAGAAAATATGCTTTTTTAGAAACTAAATCTCAAATTTAACAATATTCAAACATTTATTCATATTGTTAAAAAAATTAAAATTTGATAATATCCATAAAAGTCTCTATCAATGTTTATATATCACACCTGACTCCTATAGTGACCCCCTGAATATCTCCCCCATCCACAGAATTTACTAGGTTACTAGGTGACAATAAGTAAATTGCCAAGCCTTTCTTTTGTGTGTCTCACACAGACACACCAACATAAGCAGATACCACATGCACACCTAGGGACAACTTAGATTCACCAGTCCACCTACCACATATCTTTGGCATTACTTTTCATGAAAAACACATGTACATGTTCATAAAAGAATAAACTAATTCATAACACACAAAGGTAAAAAATGTAAAGCAGTAATATATAAAATGTGCATTTTATAAGCACATTCACGTTAATAAAGCACATTGACTGTTATATGATAACCATACTGCTAGGTATGGAAGGAAGCTGCTCCTTCAGCCTCATGCTTTACCATGTAATTAGGCATGCAGTTACGAGGAAGGAAGTACCACCTTCTTGTGCCTTAATACTTTCTTAGCATTTTACCACAAGGCAATAAAGTGACAAGTGTGACTCAAAATAAATCCTGGAAAGCTGTCTGCACTGTACTCATAAACATATGATGACATGCCTGTCTATAACTATTGCTATTATTTCATTTCACTTGTGTGTGTAGTTTTCTTACAAAAGATAGGAGACATTGCCTGTAAAGAATTATAATGTTACAGTCATCTGGAAATATCAGAACTCTTGAACAAAGTCCATGTTGTTTGTTATCAGCTGATTACCAGAATGGATGTTTTAATGCTTATTTAATAAATGATTTATGCTGTTGCCATTCTCCATTTATCTACCTTAAATACATTTTTGTACTGCTATAACTAAAGTTGCATTAAGGACTGGATCTAAATAACTCATCACCTTCTTATTGTAACATATTATATATTTTCACAACACAGTTTACTCACACTCTTTATGTTTCTGGCCACAGCCACTTTTCAGTTAGTGCTGACTGCTGCCGGTTTACTGCAGACATGGAAATGGAGCATGACAACTATCCTTCCCAGAGACCTTTGCATTACTGCATTATTATTAGTCAACTCTTACAGTTTGGTACTTCCTAACAGAGGAGACGGTCACTTGATGGATAAGCTGGTTGGGGGAAAACATTGAGAAAATGTATTTCAGGCTAAGTGGTTGAATGGTAATTCAGTGCTGCTATATAATGGAACCTTGAATGGGATGCACTCATGTGTGACTGAACCTAGGACTTTGTGGCTGTGAACATCAGAACAACTAGCTACTTTTCCGACAACAGTGATACAAAGACAGACAATATTTACAACTACTCTTTGTAGCTGAATCAAACAAGTGTAACTGAAACGATATTGTTTCACCTAAAATGTATCTTCAGCAGAGTGATATGATTAGCTATTCATGTTAAATAAAATTATGTTTATAAGCTTGAGATAAACATAATGAAAATATTCATTATGAAATAAATATTTTCATATTGTACTTTGTTGCATGAAAGAATGCTCTAGTAAAGCTTATGAGCACCTCTGGTGTGTACATAGAAGAAGTCCACCAGTCCCATTTTTACATTGGTACTATGATAAAGCATGACTACAACTGTAATAAAACAACCAGAAAAAGAAAAAGAACAGTCTAGAGTTGTTCACTGAGATACGTTACATTGTTAGAATGAGTTCATTTAAAACCAGGCTTCTTTACATGTTCCCATCAGGTTGATAGCCCCCTGACTGACATTTCACAAAGTTTCTTTAGCTTCTCTACATCCACTTGACCTATAACTATGTGTGATTATTTTTGTTTGAAAATGAAAATAAAAAAGACGTGAAACTATTTTCCAGCTCTAAATAGACATGCTCCTTTTCTGGGATACAACTTATGTAACAGCAAAGTAGCTAATTACTTTTCTGTCTTATTCAATGTAAAAACATCCCTTTGTATTTAGTTACCTACAGGGCCGACTGTCAGAGTGTTGCTATATAATGGTGCCCTTCTAGGACCTATTAAATATCTTGGACAATTCTACCCAGTGATATACAAAGAAACGGATGTACGGTCTTCCATCTACTTGATACTTCTAAATTTATTTATTTACTTATTGGCATTTGTTTACCAGGAAAGACCACTGGGACAAGATGAGCCCATTTTCAGTGGAGGCCTGGGAAGAAAAGCTCCAGTAAGTAACAAAACAAGTACAAAAAAATTTACAGAAATCACATAAAATAGTTCAAAAAATTTATATAAGATTTTCCTGAAAAGAATTTACAAAGAATTAAATAAACCTGCTACAAACTCTTTGACATGAAGGTTGAACATATTCATAGTACATGAGTACAATAATAACATGACATTGTGCAGAGCAAAAACATATCAGGATAAGACTGTTACACACAACAAGAAGTATAGTGTGATAAGACCTTAACTAGAACAACCAAGCTGAATATATGAATGTATAATATAACTTAATTAAAAAGGCAAACAGCAGTTCCTTTATAGAGCACTAGGGGAAGGAAGGAAGGAAGAGAGAAAAGGGAAAGGAGAAAGAGACAGAGGCAGAAGAGAGAAAAGTGTATACAGAAAGAAAGAAAGATGAACTAGGGAAAAGAAAGGGAGAAGGAAGGAGAGAGGGAGGGAAAAGGGGTAATGGAGCTAAGAGCAGGCATAAGGAAGAATACACAATATACAAGTCTGTCAGAAGAAAAAGAAATATTTATTAGCAAAACCTAGGGGTAGACAGATTCAGGGTTAAATTGGTAGATTTAAGTGATGGCTGAGTGAGTAGTGGAACAGTTACACATCCCCTTGGAGAGAAGATGATTGTGTAGTGCACTTTTAAAGTTGGAAGGGCTTTGTTTTAAGCAGATAGAAGGAGGTAGATTATTCCATAGTTTAGCAATGCTCCAGGAGTATAATATGTGTAAATATCCTCAAATTGGTAGTCCACACGGATGATAGACTGATTATTATAGCTTCTTTTGTGGAGCATGTAAACTCTTTTCTGGTTTATAAGGTAGATGTATTCCCAGACTCCCTTGCAGCAGCCTCACCTTGTGCTGTCACAGTCTTAGCCCCTTACTTATCCACAGTGTCTAATCTGGATAGGACATAGTAACAAAACTAAGGAGTGGCAACAGCCAAGCACACCTCTTATCTACAGCAGCATATCAGGGGATGGTACAGCAACAAGGCAAAAAGGGTAACAGAAGCTCTGTTTACTCATCATGTGCAAGGTTAGGGTACAGCACCATAAAAGATGGAAGGAAGTTAACAACCAAGCAACACAAGTGCTACCTAATGAAATTTCGAGTCTCAGCTCTTTTAGTCGAAAAAACTTCTACAAAAAGACAAAACACGATAAGTATTAAAGAAAAAGCAATAACTATAGTACAAAAGTAAATATCTGGTAGCTGATGCACATACACTATATATACACTGGACAACACTGACTAGTAGATGACTAACACATGAAAAGAAAAAGTACACTGTACACAGAGGTGAGATTGGGTGATATTGCACATAAGGAAGTGACTGGAATTGCACGTAAATGAGAATATATTAATTTTAGTATGCAATAATAAATAGAATTACCATATGAAAAAAATGAGAGGCCGAAACTAGTGGCAGTCAGACAAGTTGAGATTAGCAAAGCAAAGGTAAGTGGTACAGAGGAGGAGGAGGAAGAGTGCCTGTATTAGGTAACATTTGGCTTCTTGGAGGAGAGAATATTTTTTAACTAGCTTCTGAATTCTTGGATGGATGGTGCAGATCAAATTTCCAGAAGAACGGATTCCCAGGTGGGTGGGACCAGCACAGAAAAGCAGTGGTTTATTGAGTATAAATTGTTTTTAGGAGTGATACATGAGGCACAGTCCTGGGACCCAGATCTGATGTTATATGAGTTGTTATTTATTAGGTTCATAGGTTCATAGGTTCATACTAGGCTACTTGCCCTAGGGCATTTATAAGCCTAGCCAGAGTGCATTTGGCTTTCGCCACCCATTTTAAATTAATTTTGCTATGCCCTTTTTTGAGGTTAGTATACTGTGCCTCTGTCTAACAGTGACACAGAAGTGATACCCGGGGTAAACCTACGATCTCCCATCCACTCATCAAGATTCCTCTTGAAGAGAGTCAATGAGGGACTCTGCCTAACCTGGACTGGGATATTTATTTTTTTTCTAAATGTACTAGAAAGTAGAGAAATATGTATAAGTTCAGAAGCAAGAAGAAAGTTTCATTTATGTTTAATGGGAAGTCACTTAGCTTTGTTAAGTACTAAGCAGTGATGCTCTATTTTAGGTGCAAGAGAGAGATAAACCTACAAATGTGACAAAGTTGTCTGCGATGGATTTGATATTCTTACTGGAGGTGTTTACAACAAGATGGCGAACATATTTAACTTGGGTCTTAAGGACTTCTTTTCCTGTTGTTTAATGAGCCCATACCTCTCAAGTGTACCTCATTTGAAGTTTTAAAATGTTCGTGCTCTTCAAAGTTTCAAATAGAAAGGCTCTGTCACATCTTCAGTGTTAGGAATTTTTAACTGATATCCAGGGTAAATAGAAATGGATTATATTAATTCAGTAAACACATGTTTTATAAGTAAAACCAGCATATTTTAACCATCCTATGACCTTCCTAATTGAAGTTGTTAGTAAGCTGTTAGTATGTGTTCCACATGTTTCCCATTTGTTCCACATTATGAGGGCTAGTGTTCCTCACCTTGAGGATGGAAGGTTGAATGCTATGAATGAGACTGATAATCCTTCATGAGCAGTTTTGAAGCACTTGGGCCGCGGTGGTACAGTGGTTACCATTGTCGCCTCACAGCAAGAGGTTCTCCTGTTCGATTCTCAGCTGGAGTGCCTCCTGTGTGGATTCAGCATGTCCTCCCTGCAGTCGAGTGAGGGTTAACCTACGATCTCCCATCCACTCATCAAGATTCCTCTTGAAGAGAGTCAATGAGGGACTCTGCCTAACCTGGACTGGGATATTTATTTATTTTTTTTCTAAATGTACTAGAAAGTAGAGAAATATGTATAAGTTCAGAAGCAAGAAGAAAGTTTCATCTATGTTTAATGGGAAGTCACTTAGCTTTGTTAAGTACTAAGCAGTGATGCTCTATTTTAGGTGCAAGAGAGAGATAAACCTGCAAATGTGACAAAGTTGTCTGCGATGGATTTGATATTCTTACTGGAGGTGTTTACAACAAGACGGCGAACATATTTAACTTGGGTCTTAAGGACTTCTTTTCCTGTTGTTTAATGAGCCCATACCTCTCAAGTGTACCTCATTTGAAGTTTTAAAATGTTCGTGCTCCTCAAAGTTTCAAATAGAAAGGCTCTGTCACATCTTCAGTGTTAGGAATTTTTAACTGATATCCAGGGTAAATAGAAATGGATTATATTAATTCAGTAAACACATGTTTTATAAGTAAAACCAGCATATTTTAACCATCCTATGACCTTCCTAATTGAAGTTGTTAGTAAGCTGTTAGTATGTGTTCCACATGTTTCCCATTTGTTCCACAATATGAGAGCTAGTGTTCCCCACCTTGAGGATGGAAGGTTGAATGCTATGAATGAGACTGATAATCCTTCATGAGCAGTTTTAAAGCACTTGGGCCGCGGTGGTACAGCGGTTACCATTGTCGCCTCACAGCAAGAGGTTCTCCTGTTCGATTCTCAGCTGGAGTGCCTCCTGTGTGGATTCAGCATGTCCTCCCTTCAGTCGAGTGATGTCTAAATACATGCAGGTAGGTGCGTGCATGAATGGGTGTGCCTTCTTTGAAGGTTGGGCGTTGGGCTGGCAACTCGGCACATAAAAATCCACTGCCAATCATTAGCGAATCGGAGTTTCGCTGTGGCGACCTGTAACTGGGAAAAGCCGAAAGACCCAGACCCAGCAGTTTTGAAGCACTTATAATGTAAGTGTAGCTAGATGGCAGCAGCACCACTCTATAAATGGTGAAAAAACTTGTGGACTGAGGCCATCAATAAGAAAAATATTATCCTAACTAACAACCCCCTACAAATCCCTTAGTTTACCCCCTGCTAACATGCCCAAGCTGTACAGGTGCCCATAATACTGGTGATCCAAATAGATTTCAGGTGCACGGCCAGACTTGTAAGGGCCCTAGTGGTAGTTATCCTGGTAACAGCCTATGAATTTATGAACCTATGTACAAATATCAACAATTGTATGGTATACACTTTAAATGACTCACTACTCTGTTCACAAGGCCTTGCAGTGCAAGCTATAATAGGAAAGCAATACAAAAAAACAGTGTGGAAAGTGTTGCTTGATTATGGAAAAATAGTAGTTTAAATTTCTGGCATTAAAAAGTGCACTCTGTGAAATGCCTACCATTATTTCCACATAGGTACAAATCTTCTAGTTTTGAGATCACAGCACCAGTACAAGTACAGTTACATTTTTTATACAGTATTCTTAGAATAATTCACCAAAAGAGACTAAAATGCAAGACTGCATTTACGATATAGGCAGTACACTACTCCTTTCAGGAAAATGTGATTTACTGAATGGAAACATATTCAGACATATTTAGTGTTGTAGTTGTGTCCAGAGCCAACAGCATTCCTTCCTTAGCAGTATGTGCCAGCTCATTCGGCTGTCTCAGGCATGCGAGACAATCCCCACAGGTACTCAGATGAAGTATAATGCACATCTCTGTATAGAACAGCTGTCTGGTGTATGCTCAGACTAGCACATGGAAAATCTGGTCTGAAACAAAAGCACTCTGTATGGTGGTCTTTTCACATTGCTGCACACTTGTCAAGGCTGAAAATGCCCAGGCTCAGGTCAAAATCACAAAGAGGTTTTCCCCATCTGTAAAATTCTCCAACATAATTGAAACTTTAGTGTGCTTTCTAAATGCAGGTCATAGCTAAGAATACTAAAGAAATCATGAACCATCTCACAGCTAGCGCAAAGAAAAAAGCAATTAAAAAAACGTTTTGTGAGGAAAATGTCTGAGTGGCTCTTTAAAGTTAACTAATAGGATTCTTTTGAAACGGTGATACATTGTGACTCAGTATATGCAACACTTTGGTTAATGCCTCTTAGATGAACTGCACAGTTTGCTTTGGAGTGAATCATACAAAATCTTAAGGGTTATAACATGTACAATTCATGCTGTAAACAGAGGAAATGTAAAAATAATGTTCGGTTTGGCATATTTATATTATAAGCATTTCTTCCTTTAAACTCTTTTGAAACAAAGCAGTAAGAAAACACATACTACAGACTTGTATAATGTTTTATCAGCAAAATGTTTTGTGTTACATTAATTAGATTTTTTTTTTATTTTATTCAGCATGTCTGATTGGACTTATATAAGTTTTATCTGCAAAATGTTTGTGTTGCATTAATTACATTTTTTTTATATTTTGCTCAGCATGTCTGACCTCTTTTTGGAATTTTACTATCAGTTCTGAACATGATTCCCCCTCTACATCCATTTTACCCAGTCAGAAGTATCCAATTATTCTGATAACTTCTCACGACAGAGTCTGTTACCAGACTGCTTACTGCCAAAGGCTAACCTATATAAAGGCCTAAACAGCCGGTGTTACCTTTTCAAAGTTAAACAGATTAATTAGACAGAATCTGCCTATGACAAAGCCTGATGAGATTTTGATATCATAGTTTATCAGGTCAGTTATAATATTTTTCCATGGCTTTGCAAATAAGGCTAGTCAGGCTGATGGGCCTTTGATTACTAGGGTCAGTGGTGGGCCAACCCCTATGGAATGGCATCATTACTGCTGAGAGACAAGTGCCAAAGCCTATGGCTAAGCACAGGTTAAATAACTAAAGTGATTCTGCCATGGCCTGTTTAGTCCTGTCTATTAAACAGCCAGGCATATTATCAAGTCTTTGGGAAAGCACCTTTTGAACATGTTCCTTAGTGAAGATAGGACGGGGATGAGAGATTCAGGGATAAGTGGCCTTTGGATAGTTGTCTCCAGGGTAAAGTTCCAACTGCTTTTGTTTGGTACTAGGGTGGCACCATCTATTAGGCTGGAACAGGTGGTACCATCATGAATAAATTCAGAGCAATGTTGGTGTTATTTTTAGTTTGGTAATGTAGTTGAGGTCTTTGTAATTCTCCTTAGCATCATACAGTAAGTCCATGCATGCTTAATTAAACCTAATAATATTTTTCATTTTTTAGTCAAATTCCTCAGATTATCCTTGATATGAAAATCTTTTGATCTGCTGTATACTTTAAGGAGTTTTCTTTTATTGCAGAGTTTATTTATGTTGCTGCACCACCAGGGTGTTTTGTTTTTATATTTCCTGTTATATTTAGATCTGGTTGGGGCTGTCAGTTTTATACATTTCTAAGTGTAGAATTAATTTATGAAGTTACCCCCCCCCCCCCCCAAAGGCAATGTCTGGGCTGGTGCTGCTACATGGGAATTTTGAAGTTTCATCATAGAATTTGATGAGGATAATATGTTTAAAATTCTTGAATTCCAAGATATTTGTTTCAGCAGATTTAACAAGTTTGAAGGTGAAATTCATTAATTTATGATCTGTCTCTAAATGGGAAAGAATATACTATGGGAATAATGCATGCGGTTGCTATATATATCTAAGGACCAGATCAAGAATAGTATGTCCTATAGTTGGTTTGTTATTAATAGTTTTTATTTAATTATTAAATGTAAAAATGTTCTGAATATCCTACAATGGATGTATAGATAGTTTAATTAATAGGAGGTAATTAAAGTCTCCCAAAATAATGGAATTATTGTTTTGGGGAGTTCACCAATTATGTTTAGTAACCTTAAATGATTCTCAGGGAATGTAGAGTGTGTCCTGTAACAGACTATAATCTGATAGTTGGTCCTGTTTAGTGTGACTTCAGCTAATAAGTTAGTATACAGGTCTCTGGGAATCTAGCGATGGTATGGTCCCTAATCAATATGGAAACACCACAACAGTTACCACAAGGTCTGAAGGCATTATATGTCAAAACCCATGCATGGAGGGAATGCAGTTTAGCCTCAAGGTAGGTCAATTTATTGTTGGTACTTCTGGCATTGAGCAGAGCTACCTTAATGTGATCCTGCTTTAGGTCTGATATGTTAGGTATGTTGGTATGCCCACTAGCTGGACTCGGCCTAAGAAAAGGCACTATAAATGCAGCGAAGGTTTTAGCCTGTATTCAGGAGCCTTGGAATGAGAGTCAAGCATCTGATCCACTGAAGACACATACTGGACCCCCCTGGAATGACACAAACTACTTAACCAAATGCTGAAGCCATGGCATGATGTTTGAGGAAGGAAAGATTACACATAGGACCATAGTCTTACCTGCACTTGTGAAATGTATACAGAATTCTGGCATGCCTTTCTGCTTATCACTCAGGGTTTTGCACACTAAGTTATTCGTCACCATATGGACCATCAATATGTTCTAGTCATATCTGTTGGGAGAAAGGCACCTCAGAGCACTTAAGATATGAAATATCCTGGCTTATGAAAGAAATCATCACCCTGCCTTTGACCAGCCTATGAGTGGAGAATTTGTATGATTGACTACAGCCACTGATCAGTGAAACATATTTATTTGTAGAGTTGTCTTTTGTACTGCATTTGACATTATTTAACTCTTGGCAAATCTGTTGAATGTGTACCTGAAGGTGATGTGGTATTGGATGGATTTTTGCTGAGATGTATTTTTCATGGTTGAAGGAGGCATTGGCAAGGATTATTTATAGCCCGAGTGGAGCGGCCTTAAGTCAACTGGTGCCCTAGGCAAAAGGGCTCCACAGTGCCCCCACCACACCACCTGGTGCCCCCATCCTGGTCTACCTACACCAAATAAATACTGAAAAAGCTCCCCTGTGAGAGCGGCACCCTAGGCGGCTGCCTATTTGGCCTATGCCTAAGGCCGGCTTTGAGTGGAATACATTTTAGTATGGGTTGTACACTATGATGGAAGTATGTGTGGCCCACAGTCTGTGGTTTAATATTTATTTACTTATCTTTTCTGAGCGTGAGGCCACCATATTTGTTAAATATCTGCTTCTTTCACAAACAAAATGTTTTGCGTTGAGAATGATTTAATTATCTGTGAGTATAAGGTAGTTACTCTACTGCCTAATGATGCCATGTGCTGTAGTGTTGGCAAAAGAAGAAAAACAATCAGGCTGACCCTGTTTTTCAGATGCAACAACAAAAGACTACATTTGTATTATTTTGAAGCAGCCTTTCTAAAATGTTGGAAGTCTGAAACATCTTTTTATGTTTTGTGCGTCCTTGGGAATAGCTTAAGTGCTGTAAGTGTTTCCCCGTGTTTTCCATACAATGCTTGATATTTTATTATGATTATTTTTTCTGAAAGCTAAGTAGTAATATACTCTTAACTGATTGTGGTCTGGTTTTGTTACATTGATCCTGTTTACCTGGCTGCAAGACAGCTGGTAACTCTGACGGGCCCTGGGTCTTCTGAGCTTGCTCAAACTGATTGAATCATGCTCAGATTGATTCTCTGCCTCCTTTGCTCCCCCCTCCCCCAATTCCACAGCCAAGACATGAATCAATCATTTATTCAACTTGTCCCTACCCCTTTTCTCCCACTTAACTCCTCCCACTTAAATACCCATATCCCACTTTCCTCCATATCAGAAACACATACTGAATTTCTATATAATTAGATTTACTGTTTACGAAATGTCAAAGAAATATGTTTCCTCATGTTCTTCTTTTTCCTACTACAGCCCATCTCATCCAACCATTCACCACTCTCAAACCTCCAACTCAAACAAATGCATTTCAGTAGCATTTACCGTAAATTCATTATACCATCTACAACTTTCTCTTCACTCAACCTTGCAGTACTACTACAAACCCCTCTACACTACTGTCCTCTACTGCTGTCCTATGAACTCTATCCCATTCTATATATGCTCAGTTCTGCCACTACAACTGGCATTCATCTACCATTAAACATCCCCTAAAACTTGTCAAGTTTCTCATAAAGTTCCTACTCACACTCCCCCACTTACTGTTACATAGCAACAGCGAGTCAAATCCAGGCCCAAACCTCATGTCCTTATTCATTATTAATGCACAAAGCATTTGGAATAAAATTGGCCAACTAAGGTCTCGTAACTCTATTCCGAATCTAAGATTAAGGCAGGAGGAGGTACTCTCCTTCTTTTCAAGTCAGATGTCAACACACTACTTTGTGCTCAAAGTAAGGCCTGCATGGATTCCCTTCCACATTGGTTAGTAACACAAATTGACTCTCCATTTAGCTCTCTGATTCTTCTTGCTGTTGCCTATTTTCCTCCTTTTGCATCATTACAAAAACTTAATAACCTACCTAAAGACTTATCCTGCACTTTCGCAAACATCAGAAATCTTATACTGCTTGGTGACGTTAACCTCAGTGACCTTGACTCCTCTCAAAACTGCATACTTGAAGTTTTCAATGTATTTAATCTCAGCACAACTTGTCTCTGAATCAACAGACCCAGCTCTTCCTCATCACATCATTCACTGCTCGATCTAATAATGATAGATAATCCATCACTTATTTCTCATATCTCTATCCACCCCCAACCTAAGTGATCACTGAACTGTAAGCTTCAACATCCACCTTCACTGCAAAAAGTCCCCTGCAAAAACTCATTACTTCTCAACGTAAATCTCAGTTAAACATTAACAAACTAAAAACATATCTATCCCTTCTGAACTGGGACCCTATATTCTACTCCTCCTCCTCGCAACCTAACGATGCTGCCCAGCTCTTCACCCAACTTCTCTGTAATCTACAAGACTCATTCTTCCCTACAGTAACAAGACTGTTCAAGCCTAAGAAAACTACCTGGCTCACTACAAACTCAAATCCCTCCTATGTCTCAGAGACAAAACATGGCACTCCTGGAAGTCTGACCCATCTCCTTCTACCAAACAACACTACACCCTCCTCAGAAACACATCCAAACAAGAAATTAGATGTCATAACAGCCATTATATGAGAACATATCAGTCAAAACCTTTTCACTCCCCTAAACAATTCTGGGCAGAGGTCAACCAGGTAACAGTTCATAAAACTCCTCTCAATGCTCAGTCTTACTCCTCCACCCTCTCATCTTCAGACTTTAGTACTTAATTCTCCACCTTCCCCTCCATCAGCTCACATACTTCACTCCCACCTGTCATGCACCTCCCCCTTATACTCCCCTCTTCTATTTTAAAAAATCGTAACCAAAGATATTATACCTTTCCTTGAAAACCTAAAACTTGATTCACCTGCAGGGACAGAAGTTCATAATCTGATGTAGGGAGTACCTTGTTACTCCTCTGCTACAAATCTACAAACTTTGCTTAACTCAAAACTGTATGCCCAATATATGATAAACAGCAAAAATCATACTTCTCTCCAAAAATCCAACCCCAAGCTACCCATTGATTATCGCCCAATCTCCATCCTCTCAACTCTTGGGATAAATCTTAGAAAAACTGACCTATAATCATCTCTGAAACAACATAAGTCAATACTTCATTCTCTCTCTTCCAAGCAATGTGGTTTCTGGTCTGGCCGTAGCATTTTCACTGCACCTTGGACCTTCATTGATCACACCCCTTTAACTATGGACAAAGGCCTCCTTACTGGAGCCATATTTATAGATCTTACTATAGCCTTTGACCTGGTTGACCACACAATCCTATTTAATCACCTCAGTGACAATGGGATTAGCCCTGACCCTGACCCTATTCATTGGTTCCATAATTACCTATTTAACCAACATTTCTCAGCAATTTTTAACAACAATACATCAGCCACCATTTACTTACTTAAAGTAGTTTATCAAGGCGCCATAGTGGCCCCTCTTCTTTTTTCCATTGTTATAAGTAAACTTATATTCAACCTTCCCAAACTTCTAATCTTACTTTATGCCAATGGCATGGTTACCTTCCACTTCAACCATACAACCCACTTGATTCAATATGATTTGTAAAATGATCACCTCTCCCTCATTAACTGTCTCACCAGCAAAAAAAAAAAAAAAAACAATTACTAAACTCCTCAAGAACTAAAACTTTGCTCTTTGGAACCTGCACTAAAAGGCAAAAGAACCCAACACAATTTGTATTTTTTACAGCCTTAACAAGGCCACTGAGCAGGTTAACACCTTCAGATACCTAGGGGGTCTGACTTGATCCCTCACTTAACTTCATCTCAAAAACACCCAGAAAAAGCTAATCTCCCTACTCTTGGGCCAACAAAATCTTTTTTTCAATCTTTGATGTTAGCCAAAAGAGCTCTTCGCAACACCCACATTGTACCCAGAAGTGACTCCTTCTGCAAGTGACATGGAGTTACATATCTAAATAAGGCTGTAAATTCATTTTTCTGAGACCCAACTGTTCCTACTACTATTAGAATTGTCTGGGTATGCTTCTTCCACATTGCCCTCATATCTGCCTGCCACTCCTGGTATTTAATGACTTTGTGATTGTATGTAAGCAAGCATGTAGCAATTTTAGTGATCAATGCTACTTTTGTCTTCTTTTCATGGACTACTATATCGGGTTTTCTCTCATCTGTTATGGGTGATCCCATCTGGTATAAACTTTATCATTCTACATAATGTTTTGTGTCTCATGTTTCCAATTTTTACCAGCTACTTCAATAGTGTAATGTTTGCACAATCCCCAGTGCAACATACTTGCCACATTATTATACCTTTCAGTATACAGGCCCTCTGCCATTAGTGCATCACATACAGCAACAAGATGTGCAACTGTTTACAGTTCTGTTTAACAGATCCTGCATTTGTCTGTTTCTCCCACGTGCCCAACGTGTCTGTAGTCCACTCTCCTGAGCTGCTAATATTAACCTTTTATCTTTTGGCTTAAATTCACCTCTTCTTAACCACTCCTGCATCAGATCCTGATCGGCAGGAGGTTGTCTCAGGAGTTTTCTGTAGTTTCAGCTATAATTATGACTTTTCCATATTTCTTGCCTTCTCATCTGATCCTTCACCTTATATTCTTTCTTTTGTTTTTTGGCACTACTTCTGGTTTGGTTTCCATTCTCACTTGACATTGATATTTTTCTGCTAAACTAAGCAGGGAAGTCACCTCAGATTTGCTTTCTTCATGTTTCATAACTTTCATTATGTTTGGATCTGATGAGGTCAGCAGATATGTATGCAATCCTATGATTGCAGATCTATACACGACATAACTCATTTTGAGGATGCCCATACCTCCTTCTGAACGATGGATATATATTCTTGGTATACACTGATTTTTACCTATCATTTGATAAGCATGAAGCATTTTTCTTATTTTCCTGTCCAACTGATCCAATACTGTTTGAGGCTAGTCAATCATCCACAAATTGTAAGTTAGAACAAGAAGAGCAAATTGGTTAAAGATTGGACTTTGTTCCTAGATGTCACAGCTGTTTTCAGTATTAATTTTAGTCTTCTAAATTATGCTTTACTAAGTTTTGTTCACATTTGTTCATGTTTTCTTAACAGTCCATCAAGTCCCAAATATTTATATACTTTGTCTTGCTCAAGTTCCTTTATATCACATTCCTGTCCCAGACTGATAGTTACTTGGTGCTGCAGTTTTCCCACTTTAAATGTTGCTTTTGCACATTTAACAAGACCAAATGATATTCTTATATCGTCTGAGAAAGTTTTGATGACTTCCACTTGCACTTTCATCTCTTCATTTGATGAACTATACAGTTTAAATCATCCACAAAAAGAAAGACGAGAAGTCTTTTATCCTTTGTTATTGTATGACAGACAGATTGTAACCACAACCTTATCTGTTAAGTAGACAGCTTAATGGGTTAAGGGCAAGACAGAAGAGCAGTGGTGACAAAGAGTCACCCTGGAATATCCACCTTTGAATTTTTATCCCTGGGATAACAATTTGTCCTTTATTATGGTTTAGCTGCAAAGTGGTTTGCCACTGTTTCATGACCACTGTAATGTAATTGATAAATTTAGGTTGTATTTTACACATCTGTAAGCATTCCTTTATCCATGAATGTGGGATGCTGTCAAATTCTTTTTATAATCTATCCATGTCATACTTACATTCTTCCCCTTTTTACAATTTTCCATTATGAATTTATTTAACAACAAATGATCCTTTATTCCATATGACTTTCTTTTCTTTTCCTTTGGTTCTGTTGGCACGACTCAGTGCTTTTCTAAATGACTATAAATTCTGCCAGCATCAGTTGCAGTATATAGTTTATACATCAATGGAAGACAAGTTATCGGGATATAGTTTATAGGACAGCTTGCAGGTTCACTCAAGGAAGAGTATCATATTTACTGTTGTTAACCACGTTGGTGTCTGTCTAGCCATCTCTATTAAATCAAGAAACTCTCCCCTTAGATCTTTTTCTACTGAACTGAGAGCACATTCTTTATTCTCCATCTCCTGTGGGCATTGTACAAAACGTTCCAGAACATCTTCTGTGACATATTCTCTTCAGCTGTATCCTGCATCATCATTTGCTGCTTCATATGGGAGCCCACTTGCCTATCATTCCACACCTTTGACTGCATCAGAATTGTCACTGTTTTCTGTTACTTCCCCTGCCTTACAACTCCAACTGAATTTACAGGTTTCCTACTGAAAGCTCTAGAGTATAATCATATGGCAACTGGGCAGATGATTCTCATTTCACCTGTTTCTCCTTAATTTGGGGACTCACTGTTCCACCATGGTGTAATTACCAGAGTTGGACTTTCTACACTAAATCCTTCACTTTGCAGGTAATCCATAACTTCAGTTTCTATTTGTTTAATGTCTCCATTACTAATCCTCTTTTCTACTTTCCCCTTTGTTTTCTTAGTTTTTGTATTGTAAATGTTTCCATATCTGGATGCCTTTGCCTGTATTTCTCTTCAAATATCCTTGTGCTGCTTTTTTGTATTGCTTAGTTTTGCTTTTTCCTTTGTATAAATATTGCACCATATTAAATCTCTTTATCTTTCCCTTTTCCATATTTCTTCTTCAGATGTCTCCCTCTCCCCTGGTTTCCCCTTACGTTGGGGACTCATTGCCCCTGCCAGCTGTCTCATAACCTGTTTTAGACTTTCTACACTAAATCCTTCACTACACAGATATTTCATAACTTCACCATCTATTAGTTTGTACCTTTGCCTGTATTTCTGTACAGACGTCTTTGGAGCATTTTATTTTGTACTGATTAGTTTGGCTTTCTCCTTTGCATAAATATTATACCATATCAGATATCTCTTTCTTTCCCATGTCCATGTTTCTTTTTTATGCCATTCAAAAATCTCTAGGTTTTGCTGCTTATATTTTGCACTTCTAGTCGCTTCTTTTTCCAAACAACGCAATGTTTCTTGGTCTATATAATGTTTTTCATGAAGCATTTAAAGGTTTGACAGTTTTTCTTGTAGAAGTATTTTTCTTTCCTCTAATTTCTCTCTTAATATTCTTGACTATCTTCTATCTGGAAATTCAAGGCTTCTTGCATAGCAACAATAATACATCATTTTCTTCTTATCCTCAATAGACCTCTCTATCATCTTTGTGGCTCTTTTTTGGCTTGTCAATTTTTGTGTTTTTTGTGGGTGACTACTACCTCCTTCTACAACAGGAGGCCATCCTCCCCCTGAGCCTGGCCTAATCCCATTGTAAGTATGTTTCCGTGTCTTCAGAATTCTTCCCTACCATTTTTTCCAGCCCTGGAACCAGTACCCCTATCAGGATTAGGCACTTTTGTTATCCCGAGACTTGTGCACCCAGCTGTCTTTATTTTTAACCTGTTTCTGTCCATGACATATGCTGTATAAAATGCAATCTATATATCAGTGTCTTCTTGGTGAGATTTGCAAAAACAGGGGCCACCTTGTGAACGTACTCACCAACACTCAAGGATGAAAATTCAAGCAGCACTACTGTCCTTTGCCTGCTGATTTTATCATCTCTTCATCTGGACAATGATGTACTATAAATTTAGTTGGAGGAGGCACACCGTCTGCTAACTACAGTAAATGAAAGTAAATTAGGTTAAGTTGTACCTGCGACAATGGACAAGAGAGCAGCTTAAGTAATTTCAGGCAATTTGGATGAGCTGTGTACTTAAGAGTGGTTATGTTTCATGCTATTTAGAAAGCATCCTGGGATATTGTCTGGGCCCATTGATGCAGTGTTCTTGGTCTTAGAGACCTGTTCCTAGTGATAGTAGGGGGAGTTATATTTGTTGATATTTCCTGAGGAAAGGTTGAGGGGGAGAGAAGGGAAAGTTGGAGCTGAATTTATCAGCCAGGAGGTCTGCTATATCTTCTGGCTCATTTACAATGAGCTCTGCACACAATTGTGTATTGCCTTTGAGGTTGTGGACATAGCTAAAGAATGCTTTGTGGATGTCCTTGAGTTGTTGGTTTAGTTTGATGAGAGTGCTTTTATCCTGATGGGAGCTGCACCTCCTAATTTTTGCCATGATTTTCTTCCTCCTTTTATACAGCCTGTTGATTTTGTGATTGCACCAGGGTACTCATTTTTTTTAATTAGTTCTATATTTCTTCCTCGTGAGTACAGCTGCCTCTATGCAGCTATTAACATGCTTGTACAGGGCTTCTTTGAACAGTTCCATATAGGCAGAATTGTTCTCAGGGTTTATGGGGGTTTGAAATTTTGCCAGGTTCTCACTTAATAGCAGGAGGTTAGCCTTAGAATTAGCTGGGGATCCACGTTTTATTTTTACTTCAAAGGAGAACATATTGTGGTCCGACCTTACCAGGGAAGGCATTACAGTAGGGGGTGTGTAGCAGTCTTCCATATTAGTGAGAACCAGATCCAGTATGGTTGCACTCTTGGTTGGTGCATTGACTATCTGGTCCAGGGAGTTTGATTACAAAATCCAGGAATCTCTGTGCATGTACATTTGGTGTCGTATAGGAGTCCCAGTTAATAGTGGGGTAATTAAAGTCACCCATGAATATGGTATTGGGTTGGATGGTTAGTGTTTCTAATAAGTTTAAATACATGGTATGGGTTTCCTGGATCATAGAGAGTGACCTATAGCTTGCAAGGAAGTGGTATTGGATTTTACATATGATGATTTGAACATTGAGCAGCGCAAGTGCATTGTCCTAGTTGACCAGCCTTAAAGTATATTTATTTTTGATGTAAATAGAAACACCACCACCTTTAGCCCCTGCCTGTGAATTAGCTGGCCTAAATGTGTTAAAGGCATTATAACCTTGCACTGTTGGAGTGTTCTCTGTGGCTTTAAAACATGTCTCAGTGACCACACAGATGTCTGCATTCTGTAGGGTAAAGAGAGCTTCTAGAGAGTGGAGTTTTTGTTTAGACTCCTAGCACTGAGCAGTAATACTTTAGATTTTCTTGGTTTTGATTTGCTATGTCAGAAGTATTTTCAGTTTGGCATTGCCTAAAAAAAGGTACTATGGGGGAAGATAATGTTTTAGCTAATATTCGAAGAAATATTTGAGAAATATTTGGAGAAAAACAAGTCATCTCTCTGCACAAAGGTGGGCCAACTACAGAGCCTGGAACTACAGACCCATAAGTCTCACTAGTCTTATATATAAAGCCATGGAAAGAATTATCATGGAGATAATCAATAGAGATATAGTAAACCTCCAGACACTGGACCCAACACAGTTGGGTTCCTGCCTACTCAACCTGGTGGACTTCTTTGAAAAGGTCACCAAAGCAACGGATGAGGGCAAAATTGTTCAGACTGTCTACCTTGACCTGGCCAAGGGATTTTGCACAATACCCCATTAGGGCATTGTTGACAAACTCAAGAGGTTAGATATAAACCTGTATTTCACCCGGTGGATAGCCAACTGGTTCACAGACAGGACCCAGGAAGTTACAACTGGGGAGTCTGCCTCTACAAAGAGGCCTGTCACAAGTGAAGTCCATCAGGGATCAGTCCTTGGACTGCTTCTTTTTGGCATTTACTTCGCAGAAGTCAAGCCCAATGTCAGTGGTCCTTGACAGACTAAATTTGCAGATGATTGCAAATTAGGAGCTGTCATTGAATCTCACACTGATACAAATGTTCTCCAGTAGGGGCTGACACAGACAAACAACTGGTGTCAGAGCCATGGACTACAACTAAATGCCAAGAAATGCATAATAGTATCCTTTGGGAAGTCATCCATCCCCGGTAACTATGATGTTGACAACACACCCCTTAGAGATGGCCCAGCAATCAGGACTTAGGGACACACATAGATAGTAATCTAGCCTTTGATCATTATGTGCCTACAGTGGTGAGGAAATCATTCTGTGTTGCGCAACTTATAAATAAAGGTATGGTATCTAAGTTCAAGGAAGTAATTGTTCCACTGTATTTGGCATTCATCAGACCTATCATTGAGTACAATGCCCCCTTTGGTATATACCTAACCAGGCATATTCAACAACTGGAATGTCAACAGAGGTTCCTCACTAAAAGAGTACAGGGCATAAGGGAGGGAGGATGGCAGAATGGTTAAGGTGTTTACCTTGGAGACACAAGGTGCAGGGTTTGATTCTCACATGTGGTAATTGGCTAGGCTTAAAAAGGCCAACAAAGTCAATAAGCCTAGTACTAATCTATGAACCTATGAATCTATAAGTAAAATGTCCTATGCAGACTGTCTCCAGGCCCAATCCCTGTATTATGTCTCCTGCAGGGTTTTGAGGGGAGATCTATGCCTGGCATACAGGGCATTGTCAGACCACACTCTGATGGCCCTCCTTCATTGCCACAAAACAAACCACACCAGAATTACCCGTTCTAAAGACTTAAACTTTGACTGTGATATTAATAGGACCTGCTGGAGAGATAGGTATGTATCCCAGAGACTACTCCATCTACGGAACAGACTCCCCATCCATGTAAAGCAGAGTTCCTCCCTAACCCAATTCAAGTGCAACTTGGACAATTGGATGGGAAACCAGAAATTCATCCCTGGTTTGGCACCAGTGTTTCTAATGGACACAGGTAACCTGTAAATGGTTCATCTCCTTGGCCCATGCTTACACTTATCAAGGGTATCAGAACTTGTCAGAGATTAGGGATGCATGGCTAGGCTTAAAAAGGCCCTTGTGGTTGTTAGCCTAGTAAACACATATGAACCTATATTCTAGAGCAGCTGTGAGCTACTTTTAGCAATGTAGAGCAATTGCAGCACCCTGAGAGCAGTCCACCATAGTTGTGAGATACCTGAGGTTATGTAGAGCAGTTTCAGCCCCCTGAGTGGAGTGCACAGCAGTTGCGAGATACCTGAGATTATATAGAGCAGTTTCAGCTCCCTGAGAGGAGTGCACAGCAGTTGTGAGATACCTAAGGTTATACAGAGCAGCTGCAGCCCCCTGAAAACACAGCAGAGCAGCTGTGAGCTATTTGGGGTTATGTAGAGCAGCTGCAGCTGCCTGAGAGCTAGTAAACACATATGAACCTATGAACATATAATCTAGAGCAGATGTGAGGTGCTTCTAGCAATGTAGAGCAGCTGCAGCCCCCTGAGAGCAGTGCACAGCAGCTGTGAGCTACCTGAGGTTATGTAGAGCAGCTGCAGCCCCTGAAAGCAGTGCACAGCAGCTGTGAGCTACCTGAGGTTATGTAGAGCAGCTGCAGCCCCTTGAGAGCAGTGCACAGCAGTTGTGAGTTACCTGAGGTTATGTAGAGCTGTTTCTGCCCCCTGAAAGCAGTGCACAGCAGCTGAGAGATACCTGAGGTTATGTAGAGCAGTTTCAGTCCCCTGAGAGGAATGCACAGCAGTTGTGAGATACCTGAGGTTATATAGAGCAGTTGCAACCCCCTGAGAGCAGTGCACAGCAGCTGTGAGCTACCTGAGGTTATGTCGAGCAGCTGCAGCCCCTGAAAGCAGTGCACAGCAGCTGTGAGCTACCTGAGGTTATGTAGAGCAGCTGTAGCCCCTTGAGAGCAGTGCACAGCAGTTGTGAGCTACCTGAGGTTATGTAGAGCTGTTTCTGCCCCCTGAAAGCAGTGCACAGCAGCTGAGAGATACCTGAGGTTATGTAGAGCAGCTGCAGCCCCCTGAGCCAGTGCACAGCAGTGGTGAGCTCTCTGAGGTTATGTAGAGCAGTTTCAGCCCCCTGAGAGGAATGCACAGCAGTTGTGAGATACCTGAGGTTATATAGAGCAGTTGCAACCCCCTGACAGCAGTGCACAGCAGCTGTGAGCTACCTGAGGTTATGTAGAGCAGTTTCAGCCCCCTGAGAGCAGTGCACAGCAGCTGTGAGCTACCTAAGGTTATGTAGAGCAGCTACAACTCCCTGAGAGTACAGCAGAGCAGCTGTGAGGTATTTGAGGTTATGTAGAGCAGCTGCAGCCCACTGAAAGCAGTGCACAGCAGCTGAGAGCTACCTGAACTTATGTAGAGCAGCTGCAGCCCCCTAAGGCAGTGCACAGTAGCTGTGAGCTACCTGAAGTTATGTAGAGCAGTTTCAGCCCCCTGAGAACATTGCACAGCAGTTGTGAGATACGTGTGGTTGTACAGAGCAGTTTCACCCCCCTGAGAGAAGTGCACAGCAGTTGTGAGATATCTAAGTTTATGTAGAGCAGTTTCAGCCCCCTGAGTGGAGTGCACAGCAGTTGCGAGATACCTGAGGTTAATTAGAGCAGTTTTGGCCCCCTGAGAGGAGTGCACAGCAGTTGTGAGATATCTAAGTTTATGTAGAGCAGTTTCAGCCCCCTGAGAGGAGTGCACAGCAGTTGTGAGCTACCTGAGGTTAAATAGATAGAGCAGCTGCAGCCCCCTGACAGCAGTGCACAGCAGTTGTAAGCTACCTGAGGTTTTGTAGAGTAGTTTCAGCCCCCTGAGAGCAGTACACAGCAGTTGTGAGCTACCTGAGGTTATGTAGAGTGACTACAGCCCTCTGAGAGCACAGCAGAGCAGCTGTGAGCTATTTGAGGTTATGTAGAGCAGCTGCAGCCCCCTGAGAGCAGCTGAGAACTACCTGAGGTTATGTAGAGCAGCTGCAGCCCCTGAGAGCAGCTGAGAACTACCTGAGGTTATGTAGAGCAGCTGCAGCCCCCCTGAGAGCAGCTGAGAACTACCTGAGGTTATGTAGAGCAGCTGCAGCCCCCTGAGAGCAGCTGAGAACTACCTGAGGTTATGTAGAGCAGCTGCAGCCCCCTGAGAGCAGCTGAGAACTACCTGAGGTTATGTAGAGCAGCTGCAGCCCCCTGAGAGCAGCTGAGAACTACCTGAGGTTATGTAGAGCAGCTGCAGTCCTCTGAGGCAGTGCACAGCAGTGGTGAGCTCCCTGAGGTTATATAGAGCAGTTTCAGCCCCCTGAGAGGAATACACAGCAGTTGTGAGATACCTGAGGTTATATAGAGCAGCTGGAGTCCCCTGAGGCAGTGCTCAGCAGTGGTGAGCTCCCTGAGGTTATATAGAGCAGCTGCAGTCCCCTGAGACAGTGCACAGCAGTGGTGAGCTCCCTGAGGTTATATAGAGCAGCTGCAGTCCCCTGAGGCAGTGCACAGCATTGGTGAGCTCCCTGAGGTTATATAGAGTGGCTGAAGCCCCCTGAGGCAGTGCACAGCAGTGGTGAGCTCCCTGAGGTTATATAGAGCAGTTTCAGCCCCCTGAGAGGAATACACAGCAGTTGTGAGATACCTGTGGTTAGATAGCGCAGCTACAACCCCCTGAGAGCTGTGTACAGAGCTACCTGAAGTTATGTAGAGCAGTTTCAGCCCCCTGAGAGCAGTGCACAGCAGATATAAGCTACCTGAGGTTGTGTACAGCAGCTACAGCTCACTGAGAGTACAGCAGAGCAGCTGTGATCTATTTGAGGTTATGTAGAACAGCTCAGCCCCCTGAGGCAGTTTGCAGCAGATGTATCTGAGATTATGTAGAGCAGGTGCAGCCCCCTGAGGACAGAGCACAGCAGTGGTGAGCTCCCTGAGGTTATATAGAGCAGCTGCAGCCCCCTGAGGCAGTGCACAGCAGTGGTGAGCTCCCTGAGGTTATATAGAGCAGCTGCAGCCCCCTGAGGCAGTGCACAGCAGTGGTGAGCTCCCTGAGGTTATATAGAGCAGCTGCAGACCCCTGAGGCAGTGCACAGCAGTGGTGAGCTCCCTGAGGTTATATAGAGCAGTTTCAGCCCCCTGAGAGGAATACACAGCAGTTGTGAGATACCTGTGGTTAGATAGCGCAGCTACAACCCCCTGAGAGCTGTGTACAGAGCTACCTGAAGTTATGTAGAGCAGTTTCAGCCCCCTGAGAGCAGTGCACAGCAGATGTGAGCTACCTGAGGTTGTGTACAGCAGCTACAGCTCACTGAGAGTACAGCAGAGCAGCTGTGATCTATTTGAGGTTATGTAGAACAGCTCAGCCCCCTGAGGCAGTTTGCAGCAGATGTATCTGAGATTATGTAGAGCAGGTGCAGCCCCCTGAGGACAGAGCACAGCAGCTGTGAGCTACTTGAGGTTATTTAGAGTATCTGCAGTCCTCGAGAGCAGTGCACAGCAGCTGTGCGCTACCTGTGGTTAGGTAGAGCAGCTGCAGCCCCCTGAGGCAATGCACTGCAGCTGTGAGCTACCTGAGGTTATGCTGAGCACCTATGGGTTGTTTGTGGCTGTTTGCAGGATGGAACATCTGCAATATGGCTTATCACAAAGCTAATAGGAAGATAGCCACACTTCCAGATATCACTAGTCTCACTAACTAATAGAATTTGGGACAGGTAAGTGTATTGAGTTGGGTATGCATGAAGATGCCTGTGTTTATTCAGTTCAAGTTCCAAACCTGTTGGACCAATTATAGCATCATGCAAATATCGGCAATTTATAGCAAAATGTAGTAGAAATTTGTCACAGTCATGCGATTAACAGGTCAGTAGCAGCTTGCAGAAAATAGCTCTTGGGCCTAGGCTATGTGGGCAATGTACAGCAGCAATGACAAAAACTGAAACAGTTCAAACTAGCACAGAAGCCAATAGCAAGCAACACTCTTGAAGGTTGTACAGCAATCAGAGGACTAGAAATGGCTTGGTTTTCTTTCTTTACTCATTTAAACTGCTATATATATTCTGATAAGGGTATTGTTCTGTAATCATAATATTAACTAATTAAGACAACTTTAGTTTTGGGCAATAATTAATAGAAATTAATATTAATGTTAAACTAAAGTGAATTATTTGCTAAATATTTGCTCTACCCAAGGGACACCTTTACCTTTCCTCTCATTAATATAAAGATATAAATGTATGCCTTCCACACATTTAGACCAGCTACCACACAAGAAGGGACAAGAGGTGTATCAGTCTACATAAAAAGTATGAACACCTCAACATTAGACAAACAATAAGACATGCTTGAGCAACTCCACTTCCGACTAACTTTAGGTAAAGTCTCATACCATATCCTTGCTAGCTATGGTATCTAAGACCCAGAATAACAATACCATGTACTTGAATGTACTGGAGTCACTCACAGTTCAGCCCAAGACTACATTCATGGCTGATTTAAACTATCCCACCATAAAATGGGATATATACACAACCACTAACATGCAGGCTCAAGGATTCCTGGATTTTGTCAATACAACACCCTGGAACAGCTACTCTGCACATCTACTAGGGGTACAAATATTCACAAACGTAAGGGAAAGTTGCATCTCCCTTGTGTAATGTCTTCACTGGTCAGATCAGATTACAAAGTGGTCACCCTTGAAATAAATACAAATGCTTAACTCGCAGCAACCCCCAGAACCTTTACAAACTTTTACAAATCTAACTACCTCGTATTAAATAGTATAGCTAAATTCCAAAGCTAAAGCCACCTCCCCCCCTCACAAACTAAGAGAATAGGTCTATATCACTTAATCGAAAACCCAAATGATCGAACAGCTATTCATCAAACCTTTACACTGAAACCTCAAACCATCAAACAGACTTTTAATCTTAATTTTTCTCAGGACAAAACAATGGCTGGCCACCATCATGAATTTGCCCTTTTCCCCACTGTAGTGTGATGTTGGAGTTGGTATATTAGGGGGGTTGTGGGGGTTGTAGTCCCCACCTGGCTGGGTTTTAAATTTTATTATTTTTTGATGGTCGCTAGATTGGCCAAGGATTTTTTGCTCTAGGAAATATATAAATGAAAAGTTCTTTTGATGGTTTGAGGTTTCGATGTAAAGGGTTCTATAAACAGTGGTTTGATCATTTGAGTTTTTAAGTGAAGTAGACCCCAGAGAGCATGGTGGCCTGTGCAGAAGTGTTTAAGAAAATCCTGTGCAAGCATGTAAAGAACTTGATAGAAACAGCAGTACCAAACCAAAACAAATTAGAAAAACATCAAAAACAAGTCCCCCCTTGGTGGACCCCAAGTGTACATAGGTTGCACAATAAAAGAAAGAAAATCCTGCCAAAAAAATAGTAAGGGCTGTGCCTAAGACAAAAAAAATGGCAAAAATAGCTTCCCAGGCTAAGGATAACCATAAGACACTTTTCAGTTATGTACACAACTGTCTGCTGAACTAATTTTAAATGAAACTTCCTATACATAACAGGAAGATATAGCAAGTTTGTTGGCCAATAGGTTTAGCTCCAGTTTCAACCCCCTATCACCCCTAGTTCCCTCTAGGAAATACCTTCTATCATTTCTTCCCCAACTATTACTAAAGAAGAGGTCCTCACTACACTATCTTGAGTAAAAACACTGCATTAATTGGTCCTGATATTATCCCAGGATGCCTCCTAAGTAGCTTGAAACAAGATAGGCTTCATCCCAGGACTGCAATGGTCATCTCTCTACACAAAGGCTGACCATCAACACACTCAGGAAACTAAAGACCCACTTGTTTGACTAGTCTTACATGCAAGGGCATGCATAGAATAATCATGGACCTGATAAACTAAGATGTAGGAAATCTTCAAAGATTGGACCCATAAGGGTCATATCTATTAAACTTGGTGGGCTTCTTCAAGAATGTCACTAGAGCCATGGACAAGGGACTAAATTGACCTGGAAAAGGCATTTGACACAATACATCAATTAGATAGTATAGACATGCTGATAAAAAAACACATGCAAGGCCACAGCGATTCCAAAAGATCTGAAGAAGTTTTGTTATAAAATAAAACAAAAGCGCTAATATTACATTTTAAGTTGGTGAGCTGGATTTGTCAGAATCTCTGGGGCCTTGTGTGTGTTTTTTTATCAGTTTGTCTTCTGTTTTGATATTATAGACAAGCTCAGCTGTTTCTAGGCAAACATAAAACTTCATATGGTGAAGCTAAAATGTTAAAAAAAAACAGTACACAAGTGCAGTGGCTAACTGGTAATTACCCTTTTACTGACAACAGAAACGTAAAATCAAATTTGAACTACTTGAAGAACTAGCTATAGTTTTGTATAATGCAGCAGTTCCTCACTAGGGTGACTAGAGAAATATGTAGTCTTTAGATACAGCTTAGGTTACATTTTGCAGCAAATAAATTAGCTGGGATACCTTCTGTATATGAAACACACATGCCCTCCCTGTGTGTGTCTGGGTTTTCAGCAGTTGCCCCAGTTTACTCTCACATAACAGACATGCAACAAATTAAATTACAATTTTCCAAACTGCCACTGGCATTAGTGGTGGGTTTAGGGAGTGTGTATTTAAGTGTGCGTTCTTTGATATAGTGGCTGCTTGTCCAATATTACTTACACTGTACTGTGTTACTTTTCAGTTACATCATGACACAACATCAATAAAGTGGGCACTAGATTGTAGCACTGCTGTAGAGGGCTAAAGCTCTGACTACAGCTTAGGCGTCCTAACTTTGTACGGTGGCTAGGGTACTTGATGGCACATGCAGGGAGGATCAGTGTGTCCACTCTGGGAGTGGACAGTACACATATTCACTAAACGCTCATGCAGTTTGATCTACTAGCAGAGACCAGGAAACAACAGCATCATGCAGCTTGAGCATAGGAGGCATGTGCAAAGTATATTTTGTTTATGGTCCTTTACTGCTTGGTACCAGCAGTAGTCTTCTGTAGCCATTTGGATGCTATGGCTTTGCCATTCAGTTCATACAAATTGGGAACTGTGGCTTTAGTCAAATCTCCCAAATGTCAGCACCTGTTGTGTCAACACTTTAGTAATGACCACCAAAGAACACCAACAGTGATCCACAGCAAAGGTAAATTCCAAGAGTAATTCGAAAATACTGCTTTATTGAAAAACAAACTTTAGTAACAATACAGATGATAAATAGGTGTGTGAGACTGACAGTCTCTGGTGTTGTGGAATATGCCCCTTCCTCAGGGATTGTGTGATATTGTAGTTAGTAAATATAATTATCAGGGGTTATGGGGGGATTCCCCCTTCAAAAAATAAAGTTTTGTCTTTTTTTAGTTTTAAATTGCATGCAGAGTGGCTTTTCCTCGTACCTGTGTGGGTTGTTGTCAAGGTTTGTATTGTTGATCATTGTTGGTTAATGTTACTGACATTGAAGTTTGGGTGTTTCAATCATACTAAGTACACCCAACTACCCACACACTCCCTCACTCACACACGCATTGTGTACATACACACACACAAGCTGCCAAGTATGTAACCGAATCATACTAATGGTATGTTCTTATGAAATTAAAACCAAAAATGATACTCTTTTCCATGGCAAAGTATTGTTTTCTGTCATTTTTTTGTTACAGCAAAATATACATATTGCCCATATTTGAAATTCTCTTGTCTACTTTTCGTACAAGCTATTGGGCTGTGCAATACAAAATAAAAGTAGGATTTTTAAGGGGATTTTATGTAGAATTTCATAAAAATATCTTGAAGTAGTTGAGATATTCTCATTTGAAGTCAAGGTGGAATTCAGGCTATAATGGTCTTTGCTTGACAGAGTGACATGTTTACAAAACAGTCAGCTGAAAATAAATGTGCAGCATTCAGTTCTCTTCAGATTAAAATAAACAAAATCTACCAAAAACATAAACTTGTCATTCTGGAGTTATTTTAGCCATAAAAGGAATGCTTCTATGGAAATATGATCTTTGCATTCTTTGCTTATCATCACCATACTTATCATCTTCAAGCCCTTTCTCCCATTTTCTCATTACGTTGGGTCATGTGTCACATCAACATTAACCAAAGTGATCAGATCACCCAAGCCAATGCTTAAATCACTACATGGCAATGTTGAGGCATAAAAACTGCCATTAAAATTATTTTTTAACTATGATTCAGGATGTAGTTGCTTCTTTGTCTTCTTTGAGGGTAAGAGTCCAGTCCTGTGAATATGTTCAAGACAATTATGCCATTAAAATTCTCAGAGAATTTCGTGAATAACTGTTGAGTCATTATGGAGACACAGGCTTTTAAATCAAAGGGCAGAAATGGCAGAAACTTTCAGCATTCTAGCCACAGACCTTCTGAAAATGCTCAGCAGTTAAAGGGGTAAATTTGTCATTAGTATTTGCTGTTTCATCTGTTACAATGATGGCATCTTTGTGCAGATTTACTCATGAGTTTTCTACGATTCCAATGGAGATGTTCAGCCATCAGGGAGTATTCATCCTTTTTTAAAGTAGATTTTTTTTGTTTGCTTTTAGTGTGTATTCTGAGTTTCACTGCGTTTTTTGGCAGTGTTTGAACATCTTTCAGCACTTACATTCAGTGCATGTTCTATTATAATTTGTATGTACTGATTCATTGTCTTGGTATTTCTTTTACATAATCTACAATATAATATTTGTCAGTTTTCCTTGCTTCTTTTTTTGTGCCAATGTGCAGTTTTGTGCACTAGCTCACTTTTATACAGCTGCCATTTCTTAGTCCTACTTCATTTTGGCCCATACTGTGTATCCCCATAGTGCTTTCCATTTTCGATATTTTATGAATGGTATACATAGTCCACGTTAACTTTTTCATTGACTTTGTTAATTGACAGGGTGCTTAGGTAACTGCAGTAGTCATACTGATTCTGATATCACTGCAGTCCTTTTTTATTGGCAAAGATTATCCCACTACATCTAGATAAGTGAACATTGGTTGTAGCTTCAGCTGGACAAAACAAAACATTTGAAAAAGTTTCAACCATGTAGGGAATTGACACACATTTCTTATTTCTGTATACTAATGTCAGGATCACAAAACCTTGAAGACTGAAAATTCCTGTTGTGTCCTGGTGTCCTGCTGACATTGTTCTCATATGCAGGTCAGAAAATTCCTCAAATGTATACTCATTCCTAGCACACTAATACAAACTACACTGGAAATTATTCTCAACGGATCGGTGAGCTGCAGCTCAGAGAAGTATACTTGATGAGTGTACACCTTGACAAGTTTACACTTGAGAAAAGGTACAGACGTTAATGGAAATTACAACCTCATGTTGTCAAGTTTTACAGAGTTGTAAGGTAACAGACTGATGTTGTTGATACCCTGAGATTCAATGACATGTATACTAAGTGTACATCAAGTGTACACTGTTCTGAGTGAACACACAACACAGGCATAACTCACACCTTCTTCCTCTTAACTTTAGTTTTCCTACTGATTTTCTTGCAGCTATAAATATTGAAAGGAATTTATAAAGGTTGCCACAAAGTGCAGATTATATGTACACAGTGTAATCTTTCTGAGAGACTAGAAAGCACAAAAATGTGGTAGGAATGCTCTTGAATACATACTGTGCACACTTAGTGTAGGCTTTATAGAATCTGGCACTTAATGTTTCAGCACGTTTTACAAATTGACATATGTAGTATTTTCTTTTGACTTTGGACATTTACTCTCTTTGAACGACTGTGCATTAAATAAAAAGCCCATTAGCTAATATGTCTTCTGAAATTGTTTGCTGTGTATTGTGTATTTTAGTTGTACTTTGTATAACAGTGTTTTATCATAGGATCATAAGAAGTTACTAGGCTGTTGGCCCTGGGGCCCTTATAAGCCTAGCCAAGAATTTAGCCCATGTTCCAACAAGTCAGTACCCTATGCCACTGTCCAGCAGGGACACAGGCGGAATCCCAGGGATGTATTTTCTGTTCCTCATCCACTTAATCAGATTGTGCTTAAAAAGGTCTATTCCACAAAAGGGGGGAAATCTGTCCCACCAACGAGTCCTACTGATGTTACAGACCAGGTTGAGGTCACACATGCAGCTTACTCAAGTGGATTTTGACTTGCGGATATGCAGCAGTCCCATCAAGGCAGGGTCTGAGATTGCTTTGTATGCCAGACAGAGGTCAACTCTAATGAGTCTGTAGGAGATTGAATAGAGGGACAGGGCTTTTAGCTTATCTGTGTAGGGTAGATGTTTGAGGCCCTGGATTTGCCGGGTGAGGAACCTCTGTGGTCTCTCCAACTACTGCATGTGCTTTGTGAGGTACACGCTGAAAGGGGCATTGTACTCAATAATGGGTATTATAAAGGACGAATACAGGGATGTTCACCAACATCTTCTTCAGCAACCATCTGTGCAACTGTAATTGACCCCCTGAAAGCCTCATCCACTCACATTTCTACACCCCATCTGTCCTGGACAGCACAAACAAAACACTCTAACTATATCTATCCATGTGTGAGCAATAACCTATATATGAGTATATCTACGTGTGTGTGTGTGTGTGTGTGTGTGTGTGTGTGTGTGTGTGTGTGTGTGTGTGTGTGTGTGTGTGTGTGTGTGTGTGTGTGTGTGTGTGTGTGTGTGTGTGTGTGTGTGTGTGTGTGTGTGTGTGTGTGTGTGTGTGTGTGTGTGTGTGTGTGTGTGTGTGTATGTGTATGTGTGTGTGTGTGTGTGTGTGTGTGTGTGTGTGTCTATATATATATATATATATATATATATATATATATATATATATATATATATATATATGTATATATATGTTCTTTCATGTATATTTGCTTGAATGTATATATGGACACTTATTTATTTATTTTTATTTATTTGACATTTGTTGACCGGGTTCTACCAGTTGGGACAGAGCCCTTTTTCAGTGGAGACCCCGGGAGAAAAGCTCCACAGTTAATACAAACATACAAAAGATACACTGATACATAAAGTATATACAAATGCAAGTAGATATAAACAAAAGTAGGTTAACATGAATGGTAATTATCTTGTACATATCAACACTTATTAAGGTACAGTGCAGCAGTATAAAGAAATCATGGGTCTATATTACGTTATCGAATCCTGGTAATATCGAACTCCAGAAGACTGACATGTAAAGCGCAAACTATGGTAACGGCAAATGTACAAAACTGCGAAATGCGAAATGTCGAAGTGTGATGGTTGGCCCGTCTGTGGTATAGCTCCGTAAGGTAAGTATGTGATAGTTACGGATCTTAAGGTTAGGGTTCGGGTTAAGGTAAGTGCATAGATAGGTAATGTATGTAAGGTTTAGTAAGTAGGGTTTTGTTATATGTGTGGATTATTTGTTTTGTTTGGGTATATGTATGTAGGGTAAGTGTGCGATATTTACGGACCTTAGGGTTAGGGTGCGGGTTAAGGTAAGTGCATAGATAATAATGTATGTAAGATTTAGTGTAGTGTTAGAAGTAGGGTTTGGTTTGTGTATGTATGTGTTTTTTTTATTATGTTTGGGTATGTAGTGCATGCAGTGGTGTTGGCCGACTATGACGGTTTGAGATTTGAAAATTTGCGGTTTAAGGCGTTTGACATATTTGCAGTTCGGGGTTTGTGTGTCGGTGTTGTGGTGTTCGATGTTATAAGGATTTGATAACATAATATAGACCCAGAAATCGTACAGATAAATTTTATAGGGCAAGGACTAGCGGTTATTGTGTAGCAAAAGGTGAATAAGTATGGGTTTCTAAGATTAGTCATTCTACTGTTAAAAGCTATCCATCAATACAGATTAATCTGGCTGAGAGTGGGAGATGAGGTGGTTGTATGAAATGACTTTATAAGAGTAAGGCTAGGGACAGAGAGTTAGGTAAGATGGCTTGCAAAGTTGAACAGGAGAGATATAGGTGGAAGGTTAGGGTTTCACTGGAGAAAGGTGATTGATGGGTAGCCTAGAGAGTTGGGTCAGTCAGGGTGGAGATAGTATTGACATAGTTTATTTTTGTTTAAGTGATTTTTTACTGCCTTTCTGAATTGGTGTTTGGGTCTGATATTTCTGATATCAAGTTGTAGTCTGTTCCAGTTTTCAGCCAGGTAGCTTTTAGGGCTAAGCTGTGATGAGAGGAGTATGATAGTTCGGCAGTAAATTTAGCTACTTTGTTATAAGTGGAGTCTAGTTTAGAAATAAGTGAGGTCTGTAAATTGGTGAGTATTTGAAAGCCATAGAGAAGGGTTGGTAGTAGGTAGGCATGTGATAGAGCAATTTTAGCGGTACTAGAGAGAGAGTTTTTATTTCTATAAAGGAGACCAAGTTTTTGATGGGTTTTCTTTATGTTATTTAGAACATGCAGGTCAAATTTTACCTGATCATCAATAATGACCCCTATGAGTTTGGTGTGGCTTTCCACTGAGATGGGTGTGTTATTGTAAGAGGTAATAGAAAAGGATGGTTTTAGGTGGGCCATTGTTTTTGGTACAAAGAGTAAGAGTTTGGTCTTCTTTGGATTTAAGATAAGATGTTTTGTTTGAGCCAGTTTTCAATAGATAAGAAAGAGTCCTGTGTTATAGTGTGGAGCTCAAGAAAGGTATCAACTATGGAGATGACAGTGGAGTCATCTGTATATTGCAGTAGTGATGCATGTGGGGTTGAAGTAGATAATTGATTAGTAAAAATAATAAATAGCAGTGGTCCAAGAATTGATGCTTGGGGTACTCCCATCTGTATAGGGAGTTCAGGGGAGGTTGCTGAGCTCCATTTGACAGATTGAAACTGATTTCTGAGGTAACTAGAGAATCAGGAGATTGTGGTGGTGGGTAGGTTTAATTGAGAGAGTTTGACTAAGAGGAGGGGGTGGAAGATAGTGTCAAATGCCTTTGAGAGGTCAAGAAAGAGACAAGAGGCTACTTTATTCTGGTCTCTAGCTTGAGAGATAGTGATTATAAAGGAGATGAGGGCAGTAGAGGTACTATAAACAGGGCGGAAGCCATGTTGGGTAGGGGTAATTAGGTTCTCTTGTGTGAGGTATTGTAGGATTTGTTTGTGTACACATTTTTCTAACATCTTAGAGAGGGGTGATAGAATTGATATGGGCCTATAATTATACAGTTCGGTGGAGGTGTCTCCTTTATGGATGGGAGGAGTGTAGAACGTTTTCCATATTGCTGGGACTGTAGCTTCAGTAATAGATCGATTGATGAGAACAGAGATGGGTAGGGCTAGGGATTTGGCAGCTAGCTGGAGAAAGAGTGGAGGGAGACCATCTATGGAGGGAGAACAAGGTTTGAGCTTAAGGAGCAGAGATTTTATATAGCTGGTGGATACAGTTTTTAAGCAGAAAAAAGGGGAGGTGCTGGAGGGAGCAGGAGGGATGGTGGGTGGGGTGGAGTTGGAGTTTGAGCGATTGATCAGTTTGCTAATGGAGTCTATGAAGTAGACATTAAAGTTAGTAGCAGTTTGGAGGGGAATGATTGTGGGACTTGGGTGGAGAGTGGATGGGTTACCTGGATGAAGGATTTAATTAATAGTATGCCAGAATTTTTGGGGGTTATGTAGGTTAGTTTCTGGGGGATTAGAGTAGTAGTTTCTCATTTCATTGTTAATTGCAATATAAGTAAGTGCAGTTACTAGTTGGGTGAAACCATGTAATTTAATGGAGGTGGAGAGGGATATGGTGGTGAGGGTTGACCAGTTGATGTTGACATCCCCCATGAATATAGTCTCATTGTGGAGGTCAGAGGACAGAAAAGAAAGAATGCTTTCCAATACTGTAATGTTGTTGACAGGTGGGATGTAGATTGCAGCAATGTTAAGTGAGGGGTTGGGAGTGATTTTACAGTTGGCCAAAAGAAGTTCTGCAGGAGAGTCTGGAGGGAGGGGGATATTAGAGGTTTTAGTGTGAGGTTTTCAATGTACATGATAGCAACACCACCTCCTTTATTTGGTTCAATCTAGTCTTGGGATGTTATAGCCAGGGAGAAGGATGTCTTTATCTGGGAAGTGGGGTTTTAGCCAAGTCTCACTAAGGGTTATGATGTCAAGTGAGTACTGTGAAATCCAAGAATGGAATTCACCAGTTTTGTTTACTAGGCTTCTCAAGTTGATGAAGTAAAAGGAGATGTGCTTTTGTGGGATACAGGAGTAAGCAGTAGTGGTTTATAGTAGGGTAACATCAGGGGGTGAGTGTAGACTTGGGCCAGGGTTGGGATGTATGTTACTTGCGAGTAAAAGGGAGAGGAGAGTAGGGATTGGTTGAAGTTTAGGGATTGGTTGAGGTTTAGGTATACAAAGTAGAAAGTATTTGAGTTTTCCTTTCAGGTGGGTTGGTTTCAATGAGCTAAATTTTGTGTTTGGAGGTAGGGTTTTAGATACAGTGTAGAGTGGTGGGGTTAAGAAAGAATGAAGGGGTTGAGGGAAGGTGGGTGGATAAGTAGAGGTAGGAAAGAGGAAGTTGGGTTGGAGGAGAAAATTATAAAATTATAAGACAAGGGGTTGTATAAGATAGTAAGGGTGGATATAGTTACCAGTGGTAGTAGGAGGGAGTGATGTGACATGGTGATTTGAGGTGGGTGAGGTAGGGATAGTATGTGTGAGGGTGATGAAAGTAAAGTAAAATAAACTGACTGGTTAAAGAGTAAAGATAGAAGTAGATTGTGATTAGAGTATGTGCAAGTTAGGATGTGGCTTAATGAACAGAGATACAGGTGGTTGTAGGGGTGGTGCAGGGGGGAGAAATTGGAGGAGGTGGATAGGTGTGGGGCTATAGGGGTTGTGGTGTGGAAGGGTAGAGAATAAAGAAAATTAGGTCAGGGGTGGTTGGGAATGGGGGTAGGGTAGAGGAGTGGAGTGAGCCCAAGCGTGGTGAGGGCGAATGGAGCAAGGCTCCACCCAGGAAAAAATATGGAGAAATCAGCAAAAGAAACAATCTACAAAGGTAAGTATAGTGACTAAGAATGTGAGAGGCAGGAGGAGATAGAGGGAGACTGCAGAGCGATCCAAAAAGTATTTCTCAGTGAAAACTGGCAGTAAAAAGAAGAAATACAGATTGTAGTATAGGGGACCAGGGTGTAGTGGACAGGAAGCTTAGGCAGACAGAAATGTACAGTAATGGTCTGAGGTAAAAGCAGTAGAAAACAGAGCTATCAGTAAGTATGTGGGTGTAGTGTGAGGGTGACAGCAGGGTGGGAACAGGGATGAGGGTAAGGTTAAGGATACGGTACGGAGATGTGCAAGCAGCAAACTAGCTGGAAACTATATGGAACTGTATGGAAACTTAAACATTTATATACTCTTATTCAGTTGTGAAATATCTTGCAATGCTCTACCAGGTTTTATCTACTCTCATTGTATATTTTGTACAATTGTATTTTCAACCAAAAGGGGTAATATCCTCTAATTGTATACTAACTGTTGCAAAGTCTACAATCTGTATGCTACTACTCTGTAACGTCTCTTTTGTAAATTTTTCTTCTCAATGTAAACTTATGGAGTTATTCTCCCAAGGACTCCACTGAAAATGGGCATTTGTTGTCCAGTCAGGCTATCCTCGCAAACAAATGTTAAATAAATAGTAATAAATAATGTTATGACCACCTTGTCCCTGGATAAGATACCCTTACTAATGGGGTGGACCATGTAGAAAGCCTTCCGTACAATGAAGGCAATATGGTGGTCAAAAGTCAGATTGCTGTCTATCTGAGTAGCCAAGTTCCTCATCCTTGATTGCCTGCTTAGTACCTTATTATCAATGTGATATGAGTACATTGTATTAATTATCTCAACTGACTGTCTCCAGCTCCATTTGCCTTGTGGCCCAAATCATAGCTTAAGAAGAATATGTTTGGACTGGTCTTCTTTCACTGTTAACAAACACTATGTAAGTAATTAAATACAATAAAACTAGATCAAAGCAGAGCCCCAGTGAGAAGAAAATGCCTATGTTTCCAGATAGTGGTATAAATGCCAGAATACATCTGTCAATGTGAATTTTGCTCCCCTTAAATACATTGCAGCTCTAAATTGTGGACATAGTTTAGATGTGGCATCTGAGCCTTGATTAACAGCCACATTTATGTTTCCTCTTTTATTTCATACTCTTAAGTTCCTATAGAATTTTGCTGTGGTAACTGGTGGAACATTGGGAGACATAGATGTGCAAGCCTTATTAAACATCTTCAGCATGAAAATATATGCTGGTCTAGTGAATGAAGGATCATGTCTAAAGCAGAAAAAAAGAAAAATCACCAGATAGGAGCATTTTGTAGGAGCTTAGATCATATGATATTATTCTGAGAAAGTTATTGAAATACCTCGCTTCATTATATGAAAAATGGTACACTTCACTTATGTATGTATCTTCTACACAGACTGCTGGATTCAAAACAGACTGTTACCAGAGGTAAGCTCTAACTTAGGCTACTACTGCTGGTGCTGGCCCTTTCTGATTCACGGACAGTCCCACGCAGTGATCCTACACATAGTCTATAGGATCAAAGAGGTAGACAATCTGCTCAGCTAAGCAATATGTTAGTGGGGAAAGTGCACATGTGTGTGTTTGTGGCTGAGTGTGTGCGTGTGTAAATGCAGAAGAATGAGTGGCTTCAGCTAAGTGTGTTTATGTGTCTGCCTGGGTGGTTGCAGTAGATGGGTTAGTTAGGAGACAGGTAGAGTAGTTTTGTCTGTGTGTGTGTGTGTGTGTGTGTGTGTGTGTAGTGGGTGCACATGTTTGTGTATGGGAGAATGAGTGGGTGTCACAGTGAGTGCAACTGCGTGAGTGAGGAACGCGTGTGTGTGTGTGTGTGTGTGTGTGTGTGTGTGTGTGTGTGTGTGTGTGTGTGTGTGTGTTTAAATGTGTGTGTGAGGGCTGTCAGTCCTCTAAACATCCCTTGATTAGTGACCAAATCCTGTAACATTGTCAGGAAAAAACACTAGACACCAGGGATACTCTTAACACTTAAAAAGTTAATAGAACAACAGGTTTACATCATGAAAAATGTATGGATAGGGAAGAGGATCCCTAGATACTAGGGGTACTCAAACTTTTGAAAAGTTAACAGAAAAACAGTTTTGTAACATGAAAAAATGTATGGTGGAGGTAACACTAGACTACAAGGATTTAAATGATTACCCTAAACCATGAGAAGAATATGAAAAAAGATTTGAGCTCTGTACCATCGATATACAAAAACAGCAGGGATACTTCTTAAATACTTCCTTATGTCGCTAAAACTGGGGAAAAAAAAACATTCAAACCTTGTTCTCTTCTCAAGGCTATCAACTTAACTAACATTCTAGAACCTTCGTCTTTTACCCTAACTGACACAGGATTATACTGCTTTGTATCTTCTGAAGAATAAGATGCATGAAACTCTTAATGTCTGGCATTACTGACTGACTGTAATAGTCCATAATATATGAAGGACAGGGCAATTGTAATTGGCAAAATCAGGCAGTCTTTGTAAAATCAGGGACAGTTGAGAGGTATAGGGGATTCTCCATGTGGGGTGTCCATACCTGTAAATGGACATGCTGAAGACTTCTAGACAAAGCCAGGAGGAGGACTAGATGACCCCAGGGAAAATTTTTAAATATTACTTCAAGTCATTTAAAAGCTTAATAGAGCAGCAGGTCTATAATCATCATGCACCTTCCAAACAATAGGAAAAATGAAACTATAATGTCTGTCCTTACTGTCTGACTGTAATCATCTGTGATTTACAAGGGTATGAAAAAAAAGAGGATACATTAAAGGACATTCTGTCAACAGGTAAGAGGTATGTTGTGCATGAGTGTGTGTGTGTGTGTGTGTGTGTGTGTGTGTGTGTGCGTGTGTGTGCGTGTGTGTGCGTGTGTGTGTGTGTGTGTGTGTGTGTGTGTGTGTGTGTGTGTGTGTGTGTGTGTGTGTGTGTGTGTCTGTGTGTGTGTGTGTGTGTGTGTGTGTGTGTGTGTGCATTTGAATGTTTCTATGTGTGATTGAATAAGTGAGGGGAGTGCCTGTCCCAATGTGATGCATGGGTCACCAGAAGTGCTTACCACAGGAAAGTGCTGCTTAGCACTAGTGGTAACATCACACAGTTCAGAAACATGTAAATCATCTGAGAATGTTTTTTTTCTCATTGTGCCTTATGTCTTTCTGAACAATATGTTCTGCAATTGTGGAAACAGTCCCTTTTGACTGCATCTCTTAGCATCCACTGAGGGATTCTTCCTAAATCCCAGGGACAGCCTGTCTTTTTCCTCTTTATGTGTCCAACCAGCTAGTTACTGTGCCCTTATTGTGCCCTGTCAGGAAAAGGAACCTGGAGCCACCAGGGGCAGAGTGCCCTGTTGACTTTGTCCTCATTGGAGCCACCAGTGGCAGGGTGTCCAGCTGACATAATCCTCACTGGAGACACCAGTGGCAGGGTGTCCAGCTAACATCATCCTCACCGGAGACACCAGTGGCAGGGTGTTCTGCTGACATCATCCTCACTGGAGACACCAGTGGCAGAGTGTCCTGCTGACATCATCCTCACTGGAGCCAGCAGTGGCAGGGTGTCTTACTGACATCATCCTGATTGGAGACACCAGTGGCAAGGTGTCCCACTGACATCATAGTCACTGGAGCCAGTAGTGGCAGGGTGTCCTGCTGACATTGTTCTCATGTGCAGGTGAGAATCAGTTCAGAGCTGATACCCATTACGTGTCCTACCGTTAGGATGTTACTGAGTATGCACATAGGTGTATGAAACAGAAAAAAACATTCCCTCAGCAGCAGTATGACATTGTTTCAGGATGCCACAGATCTCTTTGCCATCATGGAACTTTGTCAAAGAAAGTCAGGGGAAGGCAGTGCAGTTTGTAAAACCCAACAGCAACTGGTTGCAGCTGATTGTCTGTTATGAGGAAGCCAAAAACAATTTCCAAAAAAAAAAGTAAATAAATAAATAGATTAGTTAATTAATAAAGTAGGCACTGAAGAATGAATGACTGAATAAATGAATGAATGAATGAATCTTCCTTTCAGTAAATGAAAAAAAAATTGCATGTAACAAAAGTAATTAAAGTATGCTTACTCGTACTTGAAGGCTCAGCATTTTATAGCTGATCAGCCTGTTAATGAAACCGCACTTGTGGCATCAGCAGCTAAGCACCATGATAATAAATAAGGCCTTCTTTCGAAGAAGATGAGGTCTTTTTAACAAAATCTTATTTTTAAACAGATGTACTCTGTAATAGGAAACCCTGTTAATTCATTGTAGAAAGTGGAACAGCATTAATTGAATATATTGACATATTTCTTAAAATAATGTTTTCATATCTATAAGAAGCACTTTAATTTTACACACAGATACAAGGAAGTAATAATTAAAATGAAACAGAGTGGAATGGATCATTCTACAGAAGCTCTTCCAACTGAAAAAAAGCTGGAATTCCCTTGCTACCCATATATTTTTCTTAGAATCATTTGGCACTATCATCAGAAAGCACCAAATCAAATGTACTGGGAACAGGATATTAAACTGTTTTATTCATGCTGTCGTAGGTTGCTAATTAGGTGCTCTATTCTTTTATATGTATAAAGCATATCCTGAAGCATTTTCAAAAAATGTGAAAATGTTATATAACACTGCAGGCCACAGTCGAGGCCAAATGATGTTGAGTGAATCCACACATCTGTTTAGTTCATCAGTGACAGTGGTTTGGAGCTGGAACTGCTATGCATGCTCATGCACACTGCAACACCCACAGAGACAGACAGACAGACGCGCTTACACACACACACACACACACACACACACACACACACACACACACACACACACACACACACACACACACACACACACACAAAGTAAACCTTCAATACTTTGTTGTAATAAGATAAGTACTCTTAAATGGAATTGAAAAGAGCAAGGTTTCTTTTTCAAAGTGAACTTTTTTTGTGACAATATTTTATTTATTTAATAAGCAGGTAGATTGCACCACTGGGCTCATTTTCAGTTAGAGCCCCTTTACAGGGAAAATACAACATGGCACTCACACCACACTTCTGAGTCAATGACAATATGAATTTCACATTCACTTGTAAAATGCAATAAAAAATCAAAAACTTTGCCTTTTATATAGAAATAAATCCTGCCTACCCGATACAACTAGAGAAACTATAGCAAATACATAACTATAACCAATTGCAATGACCCCCCTGAATCCTCACCCCACTGTAGGCAGATTACTCCCTGAGGCCTCTGATGCATATTTTTCACTGTCATCTTGGTCCACCTATGTGCATTGTATACTTTGAAATATTGTAAATATGTACCTTCTCTGACTTCCTTATGTACATATAATGTACGAGTACTGTAAGATTTGTGATCTCCTGACTACTACGAGATTGTATTGCATTTAACTGTTTTTGCCTTTTATGTGTTAGCATTCTATCACTTGTTGTCCGACTAATATAATTGCATTCAACTGTCATGCCTGCTAAAAATGTCAACATTCTACTTATTCTACTTACTTTAATAACCATGTATTCACATTATAACTTCTTGGAGCTTTTCTCCCCAGGACTCTGCTGAAAATGGGCACTAGCTGTCCAGTCGGATTATCCTGGTAAAACAAATGTTAAATAAATAAATAAATATAAACTGTACTTTACATTTACAAACCTACAAACAAGCATAAAAAAGAACAATGTTACAATAAGGTATTGAGATTCACAATAAATTTCCATTATAGAACGCATCATTCATATCCATAAAAATGTCTCGGTTGGATAGACTTAGGAAATCAACTCCATTACAGTAAACTCCTACTTGTGAATATCCTAATCAATATCCCAGATAAATATCCAGTGCTCAAAGGCATTCTCCTTCACTACAATCCAAAGAGAACTCTCTGTTCAAAAGACAAACTATTATTGCCCATTTCAAAATCCTGAAATATATCTGGTGACACTGTACTTTCATTTTGTGGCCAGACTCAGAAATGCCTTCCCAAACACTCTCAAACAGAAAATGCACATGCCTTTAAAACCTACCTCAAGGAATATTATATAAATAATTGTTTATGTAGATATACATCTTTATGATAACAACACTACCATTAAATAATCACATTACCTTACTCCCTTAATAAGACAGTCCTTGGGGAAATTGGGCTAGGCTCTTCAGTTTATTTATTTATTTTACATTTGTTGACTGGGAGAGTCCAACTGGATTACAAGTCCATTTTCAGTGGAGGCCCGGGGAGAAAAGCTCCAAGAGAACAATTTTTTACAAAACATATTTTTAAGGACAGACTTTTGACATACAATTTCCATAGAAGAGACTTTGACATACATATTAACAGGATACATTAGTTCTCTATAATATAATGTTACATTTTAGAAGATATTCCTAAGTTTAGGATTCATGTGATAGATTTACTATCAGAGTAAAAGCAGACAGACGTAGAATAAGGCTGCGAGAGAGCAGATGATGCTCACTGTAGTTGAGAAGGATAACAAATTGATTCATTACATGTCTTCGCCTGGTTTTAGTTGAGAAGGATAACAAACTGATTTACAATATGTCTTCTCCTGGTTTTAGTTGCTTATGGAGAGCTCAACATTGCTGGGGTAGTTTTCCCTAACTCCTGGAGAGATGGGATGAGCAGTAGATTAACAGTTCTAAGTGGCTACAGTATTATGATTGGTTGGCTTAGCAGAGTTACTTAAGTTAGGTGAAGTGTTCTAATGAGACATTAGCCAGGGGGGATACAGGAGCACAGTCAATTATTCAAAAAGTGAGTTTTAACAAGTTTCTCGAACTGTGATGGAGATTTGTTCTCAATTATGTGGGCAGGAAGGGAGTTCCAGGTTTTTGCCATACAGTGGCTGTAGACAGATTTACCAGCTTCATTGTTATATTTGGTTACTTTGAGGAGATTTTGTGTGTAGGGTTGCAAAATATTTTGTAGGGCTGGGGTGTTTTCAGAGTTATGTATTATTTTGTAGGCTAGTGATAATTGATTGAATTGAAGTAGTAGTGGTACTTCTAGCCAATTGAGTTTTTTTAGGCATTCACAGTGATGTGTTCTGATGGGAGAGATTATAGCGAATTTGGCTATCTTATTATAACAACTATCAAGTTTGTTTAGGTTGGATTTCTGCAGATTTGTAAGCATGGGGGATGCATAAAGTAGAGTGGATAGTAGGCGAGTCCTCACTATTGTAGTTTTGGAGTGGTCAGTGAGGAATTTTTTATTGTGATACAGTAGGCGAAGTTTTTTTTATGTACTTTTTATGGTTATAGAAATATGTAGGTCAAAATTAAGGTGATTATCTATTTCAACCCCTAAGAGTTTTGTATGATTTGTGGGGGTGATTGCGGTCTTATTAAAGGAGGAGATGAAGAAAGAATCAGTGAGAGGTGTGGCTCTGTGGGAGCTAGAGAGTACTAGCTTTGTTTTACTTGGGTTTAGAATGAGCCTTTGGTTTGTAATCCAAGTTTCTGCTAGGGAAAAGCATTCTTGTGTTAGGGAGTGAAGGATGTCAGTTGATTTGGCTGCACATATTATGGTGGTATCATCTGCATATTGCACTATTGAGGCTTTAGGAATACTGTTTGGGAGCTGATAGGTGAAAAGGGTAAAAAGAAGTGGCCCCAGGATGGAGCCTTGGGATACTCCTAGGGAGACTGGTAGGGAGGGGGAGAGTTGGTTTTGCCACATAACAGTTTGTTACCTTCCCTCTAGGTGGTTTCTGAACCAGGAGATGGCAGGGGTGGTAAGGTTTAGAGTTGCCAGTGAAAGAAGGAGTTTATTGTGGTTAATCATATTGAATGCTTTGGACAAGTCAAGGAAGGTGGCAGGTACAAGGAGTCTGTTGTTTCTGTGAGTATCGACAATGTTGGTGAATTCTGCGCTGGAGGTGCTATGGAAGGGTATAAAGCCATGTTGTTGTGTTGCTATTAGATTATTTTCTAGGAGATATTTCATTAGTTGCTTGTGTAGTACCCTCTCTAAAATTTTAGATAAAGGGGTAGTATGGCTATAGGGCGGTAGTTACTGAGTTCCAGGGAGGTTCCCTCTTTATGTAGAGGGATGATATGTGATATTTTCCATAGCTTGGGTACTATACATTCGAAGATGAATCTGTTAATTAGGATGGAAATAGGACATGATATGGCTTCTGTAGCCAGGTGGAGGTATTCAGCAGGTAATTTATCTGCGACTAGAGACATTGGTTTGAGCTTGAGGAGTAGTTTTTCAATGGCTTTGGTTGGTTCTGGGTGGAAGCTGAACTTGGGGCAATTGTTAGTTGGGGTGGGGGGTGGATTTGCAGGGGTGGGGATGTTGTCATAGGGTTGGTTGTTTGCAAGGGTCTGGATGGTTTCTGTAAACTATTTATTAAACTGAGTGGGGATGTCTTCTTGGTTGTTATCTATTTTTGGGGTTGGGGTAGTTGTAGAATAGAATTAATTGCTGCCCAAATTTGTTGTGGGTTGTTCTTGTGCTTATCCTGTAACTTTTGGTAGTAAGATGTTTTGTCTGTTTTGGTGAGTTTTTTTGGCTTTGTTATGTAGTTCAACATATATTTGTTTGTTTAATTGGGATTTACTGTTGAGGTAGTTGGTCCAGGCCTTGTTTCTTTTTTTTTTTGAGGAGGAATTTTGTGTCTGAGGTTAACCAAGGGGCATATTTAGATTTAATTCTTGTTGTTCTGGAGGGGGCATGATGGTTAAGGGTGTTTAAGAAGGTAGTATTGAAATATAGTGCAGCTTCATCAAGAGGAAGGTTTTTTAGGGGGGGGTCCAGTTGCACATTTTTAGGTCGTTTATAAAGTTGGAGTGGTTAAATTTTTTTTTGTTTCTAATTAGGTGCATATATATTTGGGTCAGTTGTGCTAATTTTGATCTGAGTAAGAATGTGGCTTGGTGGTCACTCAGGGTGTCTGGTAGACACCCTGATAGGGATATCAGTGATGGGTGGGATACGAGTATCCAATCTAGAGTGGATTGGTGTTTGGTTGTCTTGTCTGTTCTTGTGGGGGGAAGTGATGAGTTGGGTTAGGCCATGTAGGTTAATATGGGAGAGTGGGTTATGACTGGAACAATTTTGCCAGTCAGTATTAAGGTCTCCTAATACTATGCTTTCCTGGGGGAGGGAGTTAGACATCCATTCTAGGAGTTTTTCTGTAATGGGGATATTGTTGCCTGGAGGGGATGTAGCATCCTATGATGTTGATGTGTTTACTATCATTAAGTTTTAGTCTTATTAGAGTGATTTCAACTTTATTGAGGTCTGGAGTTGTTATGTCTACTTTCTCAAGGATGAGGTGAGATTTATACACTATAGCAACACCCCCCCTTTTTTAACCTATTCTATCACTACAAATTATAGTCATAGTTTCATAGTTTCATAGTATAGTACTAGGCTATCTGCCCTGGGGCATTTGTAAGCCTAGCCATAGTGATGTGGCTTTTGCCACCCCATGAAATGGTACAAAAAATGTACAGAATAAATTTAGAATACTGTGCCTCTGTCTAGCAGTGACACAATGAAGGTCCCCTTATATAAAAGAATTAGTTTACTGTGCCCCTGTCTAGCAGTGACACAGATGTGACCCCTGGGGTAAACTTACGATCTCCCATCCACTCATCAAGATTTTTCTTGAAAAGAGTCAGTGAGGGGCTCTGCCTAATACGAACTGGGATCCTGTTCCAAAGCATGGGAAGCCTCTGGGTGGAGTGATTTCATTGTTGTGGTTGCCTGGTTTAAGTCAAGTCTCTGTTAGTAGGACTATCTCAGATTGATAAAAGGAGAGTAGTGCATGAAGGTTGTGGACGTTGTTTAGTATACTTCTGACATTTAAACTTAAAATGAGGAGCGTGGATTTGTCTTGGTGGAGTAGGATATCATTCAGGTTGAGGGTTGGGGCTCCTAGATTTTGTGGACCTGGGTTTGGGTGTATATCACCGCAGCTAATGAGTTGGGTTCTGAAGTAAAAATAGAGTTTGAGTAGTTTGTTTAGGGTCTTAAAGTTCTTTATAGTTGTTTGGGACTGGTAGTGTGATGGCTGTAATCTGTGTGCATAGTGGTGAATAAAGAAGGTTTGGTAGTGATGTGGGACTAGTTGAGTAAAAGGGGGTGTTGTAATAATGTTAGTGGAAGTAGTTTTTCTTGGTATGTGGATAAAATTAAGTTGTTTTTGGTGGTTGGTGATAGAAATTAGCAGTGGGAGGGTGGATACACCAAGGAGCAATAGTAAGAGGTGTATGTATGTGGGTTTGGGTAGTTTGGGCAAGGTTTAGGTTGGTCATGAGTGAGAGATCTGCTTGGGATGGGGTGGGGGTGGTGGATGATGAGAGGTGTTGTTTGTGATTGTAAGGTAGTTAGATGGAAGACTGTGCTTTACAGGATGTGGAATAGTGGAAGAGAAGGAAATGGGTACAGGGGTGAGGCAGATTCAGTGATTGGTGGTTTGCATGAGGGGAGTGGCTACGTTTAGTTGAAATGTAGCACTAGTGGGGGCGGGTGGGAATGGGGGCAGGGAGGGGAGCAGAGTGAGCCCGAGCGCAGTGAGGGCGAGCGCAGCGGGGCTAACACTAACTCCAATTATATCCCTGGGCTTACTTGTTTCTTTTCTTTGTACACCAAATGTATTTTTTCACTTATTTCTGTGTACACCAAATTTATCTGTTTGGGTGTACTGTACTTGTTCAATTTACTTATACTTATGCAGTCACACTGAAAAGGGTCTGGGGAAGCTTCCTCACCACAAACAGGCCAAAAGATAACTTTCAAAATGGTGCCGCTCAAGGAGACCCACTAATATAGACTAGTTAATGTGCATGGGGGAGGAGGGAGTTAGAGGAGGGAGATACAAAATGGGCGACTGCATAACCAGAAAAAGCAGGTAGAGATCTGGCCCACCCCCTCACAGAAGACTGCAAAGAAAAGCAATCAGCATAAGAAGTGGAAGCCTTGGAGCTGTAATGTAAATGTAAGCAAGGAAGAGGTAGAACCAGGAAATTAGGAGTGCAAGCAGTTAGTTGCAGAAACACTACTTTGTGGCCTTGGTGTTCAAGTAATACAAAGGAAGGTATAGCTATCTGGGGGACAAAATACACCAAGTAAATGGTACTTGCCTTACTTTACAAGTATTCTGTGTGGAGACAGATCTATTTGGGACAAGATACAGCAAGTATATTGTTAAGTTATGCCACCCAGTGGCAACAGACAAAGCTATAGTTGCCAGGGGGGCCCTTGCAGGTGTGCACGCCGGCCAAAACAATGTTTAAAAAATAACTAGTAAAAGTAACAAATGTGCTGTAAAAGGAAATGTAAAGAACCAGTCACAATGTTTAAAACATAACTATTAAGGACCACATCTGCTAATAACAAGAACTCTAAATATCCAGTCACCTATGCAGACTTGTCTAGTAGGTATTCTTATTCAAAAGTTTTATTCTTGGCTTGCAATAACTGTAGGGAGAAACCGGACCATAGCAGTGTTTTTATCTGGCAATGTTGCAGTTGCTGGGGGGGGTGGGGGACCCGAGCTGCAATAATGCAGGTAGACCAAGTGTGCTATGCAGACTTGTCTGGTAAGTATCCTTATTCAAAAGTTTTATTCTTGGCTTGCAATAACTGTAGGGAGAAACCAGACCATAGCAGTGTTTTTATCTGGCAATGTTGCAGCTTCTGGGGGGGGGGGGGGGGCTGAGCTGCGATGATGCAGGTAGACCAAGTGTGCTATGCAGACTTGTCTGGTAGGTATCCTTATTAAAAAGTGTTATTTTTATCTGGCAATGTTGCAGTTGCTGGTGGGGGGGGGGGGGGCGAGCTGCGATGATGCAGGTAGACTAAAGTGTGTTGCAGGTGTGCACACTGAAAAGGGTCTGGGGAAGCTTCCAGTTGATTCCTGGCCTGCATGCCAACAATCTATCAGTTGAACATGACCATTTTAAATCTCTGCCATTGTTCCCTACCCTCTGTGTTTTAGCTGGAATATATAATAGTACTGGGTTGGCTTTTCTAGGCACGGCTGCTATAGTTTTCAGCTTTCTGAATTTCCTTCCAGGTATCCCTATATATGCAGTGCTTGCTGATGTGTCTCACAGCCTTGAATAAAGCCCTTTCTAAACATTTTGTGACTGTACATCCTGTCAGCTGGATTTTGGTACGTGATGACTTAGCAGAACTCATGTTTCAATTCTCCTGAGGAAAATTAATCTGATCCAATGTGCTTTGAGCTTACAGACAGATCAAATGTTATATTTGCTGTACACAATATATGAACAATTGATTAGTTGGGGGGGGCGTCATGTCACAAAATTCTGTATAGCAAATGTGTCATTAAAATCGTGGAATTTTAGATTTTCGTTTTAATACCTGAACTAATTTTTGCAAATGTGCATTCCAGCAAATGATGCAAAAATGTGTGTACTTTACACAGATAATCTATGCCAAGAAACACGGATGTTCACTGTCGTCCTGCTAAATGGTAAGCTTGCACAAATAAATAAATACTTGGTGAAGAGGTACAAAGCCTTGACTACAATCTAGATGACCCATGCTCTACCAGTGACAAGAGTGATGCAAGGACTGGGCAGGGGAGGGTGAGCAGTAGTACCTACTGAGGGAGGAAGGCAGCTTAACTCACTGCTCTAGCAACACCTACAGAGAGGCAGATGTCTTGCTTACAACAATCTGCCTAGGAAGACCCCATTGCATTAGTGATGAGATGCTCAGCCAGAGGGTTTGCATGTGTGTGAGCATGCACACATGCACCTTCTATTCTCAGCACATGGGAAGCTTGTAAGCTGACACCTAAGAAGGAAGTTAGGGAATGTATGTAGAATCTGCAGACTGGCTCACTCCCAGTCAGCCAACTCCTCCCAGGGGAGCAAACTGGCTTAGGGGTCTCATATAACAGGCAGTGAATGGTCTAAAGAGCTTCTGCCCTCCCTGGTGAAGCCTGTCTCTCACCCCTGGGAGGAATGAATGAATGAGCCAAATGAGTGCAGGTAAGGGAATTACCGAGTAAAATAAAATAAATAAATAAGTAAGCAAATATTTAAATAATTAACAAAAGTGGCACTTTGTGTCACTGTACTTATAGTGGGAAGGAGAGGAGGGGGAGCACAATAAATAAAAACACCCCTCCACTGGTAAAACACAACGTGCAGCTAGCACAACCTCATATGTATAGTAGGTTATGCACACTGTCTATGACTGACACAGGAATCAGTTTTCATGCTGACAAATACGGTGCAGAAATACTTTGTTAGCTTATAAATTTACCAGGACAAAACGTTCAGACTGCTTTCATGTACCACATCCTTGTGGTCTTTACAGAAGAATGAATAACAGGCATTCACCTCAACCTTTTAAAGATGATGTCAGCTCTTCATAGCCAATCTATGATCTGAAGTTTTAAAATGCCTCCTCATTTCAACCACATATAATTCTGAAAATATTTTGAAGGGCAAAACATCCAGAACATTAACCACAGTTTACTTAACAGGCATTTTAAACAGCTGAAACATTTTAAACTTCTTAGTGAAACCTTCAATTTATGTATTCGTACATGCAATTCTCCATTTATTTTCAATGACAAGCTTTGAAGCTATAACCTGCAACATAATGAAATAATAAAACTCTGACTTACAAACATTTGCACGCATTTGTACCAAGTAAGCTATTTATGTCAATTACTTCATTTAAACACTGGAATGGCAAAATATCCATTTCCAAAACTGAAATAGACGTGCATAGTGCTATGTACCATATGTCTAGTTTCCAACTTCCTCCTATGTGATTCAAAACCAGTACTGAATGCTCACCAACTGTTAACAACTTGAATGCTAAGTATGTGTAAATTTAAACTGTTCTACTGCAGTGCTACACTCATTGCAATTACCTTCTGCATTAATATGAGTCATAATGTTCATTTTAGTTTTTTTACTATTTTTTTTATATATAAGCTCTGGTATAAAGACACTGGAAGACATACAACACTGAAGTGATATTGCCAAGATTATTGCTTTTGCAATCTGTCAGAGTAGATAGTATTCATCCAAAATGCTTACCCTGACAACTCTGGTTAAAATGTAATCTGGACTACATTTCTGTATGTTCACTGATAATTTTCATAACGAGTTCTGCTTCACTTCAGAATGTACAAAATGACTGAGTGATAAAGCATTTATTATGCTCTTTTACTTGGAAAACTTACCTTTGTTCTTGAAAAGGAACGAGACGGGATAAAAAGACAACTTCATAATTTAGATATATTCTACCTTCCCTGCTGACAGAAATAGCTAAGAAAATATATTATTTTTTCCTCCTTTTGTAACTATAACTTCTCATGGTTGCAGTTTAATATGCATAAAATACAGTTAATCAAAGAAACAGGCAGCATTTTAATTGTTTGCTGTTCATTTTAAAGTTTGCTGTCTGATATATTTGTTGAAATCTCCCCTACTATCCAAGAATAGATGAAAACAGGATAAAGACATATGTAGTAGATTAATAACCATTAATAACCCTATAAGAATTAACTTCATTTTATTGAGCTACTGCTATCCAGTACCAAAATGTCTCGGAAAATCATCTAATGTTAGGTCTACCAGCAACTGTACTATCAGCTCTTATCTGTTTTTCCTTTTAAGAAGAGTTTTCCTTTACTCGAAAATTAAGTAAGAAATCTGTATTCACAGATTACATCAGTGATGTTATAATTATTGAGTTTAATGTAAAATGTAGACTTTGGATGTTACCAGTGTATGATGTGGTAGACAAAAGAAATGCATTCCATGTCACAAAAGCATCCCATCTCTGCAGGATGTCTTACCTTCACATAACAGCATGCCCTGCTGTATTCATTCTATTACTGCTGGCACTTATGTACTGATGTTTTATTTCAGGATATGCAACATATCATAAGAACAAACATGATTCTTTGTTGGGGAGCATTGCTGCTTTCTTTAAAGAAGAGGACAGACTGCAGTACTCAAAGGACAACCAGACATTCTTTAGAGCCCAGAATAAATCTACCACTTAAAGTACTTCTGTTCTTTATAACAGCACAGGGCCTGTAGAAACTCATGATGTTTATGCTAATGAGCTTAAAAACAGAGCCAAAGACTGTGAATTTGGTGATTTGCACGATTCTCTAACAATGGACAGAGTAATTAGTGTTATAAGAAATTAATAAACAATGGGCAGGCTATTAACAAAACAAGCCTGATCTTAACAAAAGCTGTGGAGATATGCAGAGCAACTGAAACAGTACACAGGTAAAAGAATTAATTGAAGAAAAGTATGTGTGCAAAAGGGTCTGCTTTACATGATCGATTTTTTAAAACATCAAAATTCATATGGTCAAGATCATATAATTGACGTTTTAAAAAGACAAAGTGTTTGTACTTTGATTGATGTACAGGGGGATTGGGGAATTTGCTTTTCCTCCATAGTAGTGCAGTGCTATGATGGAGATGGTATATATAATTAGCAGGGAGTGCAGGGGAGTACAGAGGGGCTTGCCCTCTGAAAAAACACTGTTTTGTTCTGTGTCTTTCTTTTTCAACTTTTTAAAACTTTGATCATATTGTGTCGATCAAATGAATTTCGACATTTTAAAAAGTCGATTATGTAAACTAGATCTGTGCAGAGTAACATTTGATTCAAACAATACCTTTATAGCTCAAGACTTTGAGAAACCAGGAACTTGGTGAATGCAAGATAAAATAATCACTTTTCTGAGAAAATCTGGGCCAGGTGACTTGCACATGAAATGCAGACATTGGTTTCCCTGCAAAACACTGATCTAGATGACAAACAGAATATGTTTGGTTATCATGCAATCTGCTTGGCTTCCTTTGAGGGCTTAAGAAAAAGAGATGTCACAATGTTGGTTGACAGGGACCTAAACTTTCAAATGAGGGATACTTATTGATTACATTGGTAGCTTCATATCCATAAAAGGAGAAAATGTATAGCAGGAATGTTACATTGGCTAGTATTTATGACCTACTTTGGATGGGTTTGAAATAATTATGGTCTACCTAATGGACTTTTAGATAGACTGGTGTTGTTAGTTGGTGATTTTAACTTAGCAATATATGCATCTAATGTGTAAGGCAACCCATGGTTCCTTAGAACTCTAAAAGTTGGGAAGATAATTTGTAAGTCTTCTTTCACTGGGTGATTTGAAGGATGCTGTGACTATTGCAAAGATGGGAGGGGTACATTATACTTACCCGTTGAAGGCTTATAGAATGTACTGCCATATAAAGACAAAATGATCAATTTTAACAATTGGCTAAAGTATTGGTGTCATTCAAAGGGGATCCAGTGTCTGTCAGCCTGGGATGACATGCTCGACAAGCCACATTGCTTTGCTAGGGACGGCTTGCACCTGTCACCCCTGGGCTTTCGAATATTGGCTAAGACTCTTACCACCCCCATAGTGTCTTTTTTAGGTAAGGCTCAAAAGACAAACCCACCTCCATAGACAACACAAAGAAAAAGAAACTAAGGGTAATGCTGCTCAATGCCAGAAGTCTAAACCTCAAGATGCACGCACTCGAGGCTCTCCTCAGTATGGAGAATATCGATATCTGTGCAGTAACAGAAACCTGGTTCAAGGCTCCCGAGAGCACCCCAGCACTACCAGGTTATACCTCATACCATGCTTTTCGGCCCCAAAACTTGGACCGAACCACAAAAGGAGGGGGAGTATCCATATTCATCAAAGATACCTACACCTCCAGGTTAGTGACACTGCATGAAGCATCGGAGACCATCCATGTGCAACTAACAGTGGGCAAAACTGCCTTTCAGTTTGTAGCCTGCTACAGACCACCCGCCCAAACTCAGGAACCCCACTCAGCTTTCCTGAGAACACTGGAGAATATGAAGGTCTCTCCAAACATCATTATATTGGGTGACTTCAACTACCCAAGCATAGACTGGGAGCACTACTCAAGCCACAACACCCTCACCAACGGTTCCTAGAATTTATAAACTCAAATGCTATATAACAAATGTTCACCACTCCCACAAGAGGGGAAAACATATTGGACCTGATCATCACCAACATGGGGACTCTATGTTCCATACCAGAGGTATACCCCTCATTGGTATGATCTGACCATAAATTAATCTCACTGGACATCCATATCCCGTCCCCACCCCCAGCCAAGGAAACCATGGTGAAAAACTTCTCAAAAGCAAACTTCACACTTCTCAAAACTGAGGTGGAATCCTTCAAAGCCCCCGGGCCAGTGAAAAATACGGCCCAAACTGCAGAATCCTTTACAAACGCTTTCTATGGACACCTGCAGGAATGCATGGATCGTGCTATCCCAAATAAAACCAGGACTCATTCCTCCAAAGGCAGGGGACCTGTCAGGTGGACCTCAGCCATAAATAAGCTATACAACAGAAGGAGGAAGCTACTACATGACAGAGCAAAATCCCAAAAAGGGAAGGCATCTCTGATCAGTACTAGCAAGAAACTACGATCCCTCATAAAATCATCTAAGGCCAGCTTCGAAACAAAAATTGCACAAGATGCTAAAGATAATCACAAGGCCTTCTTTAGTTATGTCAGGAACCTGGCTGGCAACTCCCAGATATGCTCTGAGTTAGTTCAAAATGACAAAAAATACACTGAACCCACAGACATTGCCAACATCCTGGCAGACAGGTTCAGTGCAAATTCCCCCCCCTTCCCCCCCAAAAGAGCAAATGTCTATCCCAACAGAGTTTAGCCTCCTTGACATCACAGTTGCACAGGTGAGAGCTGCCCTCTCCAAAGCAAAAAACACAGCATCAATGGGACCGGACGGTGTCCCGGGCTGCATCTTACATGAACTCCAAGAAGAACTGAACCCTCACATAAAGTCACTGTTCAATCTCAGCCTTACTACAGGATATGTACCCAAGGAATGGCATACAGCAACAGTGGTCACACTCCACAAAGGTGGTGCCACAACGGACCCCGGAAACTATCGCCCTATAAGCCTGACTAGCCTGGTCTGCAAAGCTATAGAGCATATCATCATGAAACTCATAAACAAAGATATTTGGAATCTCCAAACAGTGGATCCTACCTGATTCAGCTTTGTTAAGGGCATATCTTGCCTCTTGAACCTGGTCGACTTCTTTGAAACAGTCACCAAGGCCATAGATGAAGGGAAGGTAGTCCACCCAGCTTACCTGGACCTCGCAAAAGCCTTTGACACAATACCCCACTCGGGCATCATAAATAAGCTCACCAGCTTAAATATCAACCCCTATGTCACAAGATGGGTTGCAAACTGGCTCAGGGATAGAACCCACACGCAGTAACAACAGCACCAAATCACCAAATCCTCTGAAAAGAACAACAACGAACTGGATTTCATAGAACCCACATGGTCAGAATTGCAGGTGCCATGTCAGACTCTAAACCAGTTACAAGTGGTGTCCCACAAGGCTCAGTCCTGGGACCTCTCTTGTTTGGTATATATTTCTCTGAGGTACAGGCTAACATGGGAGGACTATGGCTGACCAAGTTTGCAGATGACTGAAAACTGGGTTCCATAATCGACTCGCCGACTGACACAAGCATCCTCCAAAAGATCTCACACAGATGGATAACTGGTGCCAGAGCCATGGCCTAAAGCTAAATGCCAAAAAGTGCATAGTCATCCCCTTTGGGAAAAACAAAGTGCCCACAAATTACCACATAGGTGGTAATCCATTAAGTATGGAAGAAATAATTAGGGATTTGGGGACCCAGGTAGATAGCAATCTCTCCTTTGACAATCACGTTGTCAAAGTGGTTAGAAAGACCTTCTATATAGCCCACCTTATCACAAAAGGGTTCACATCTAGATCAAGAGAGGTCATTGTGCCCCTCTACTCATCACTCATCAGGCCCATAATTGAATACAATGTCCCATTTGGGATGTACCTTACCTGACACCTGCAGCAACTGGAAAGACCCCAAACGTACCTCACCAAGAGGATCAAGGGACTCAAACAGATGCCCTACGCAGTTAGGCTAAAGAAACTCCAGCTCTACTCAGTTGTTTACTGCCTACTCAGAGGTGATCTGTGCCTGACGTATAAAGCCATGTCCAACCCAGAATTAATGGACATGCTCCACCTCAGGAAATCCAAATCCCGCTACACGCTCCAGGGACTTAAACCTCAGCACAGAAATAAATAGGACATGCTGGAGGGACAGATTCATATCCCAGAGGCTCCCCTCACTCTGGAACAAAATCCCAATCCATGTTAGGCAGAGTCCCTCAATGACCCTCTTCAAGAGAAATCTTGACGAGTGGATGGGAGATCGTAGGTTTACCCCTGGGATCTCTTCTGTGTCCCTACTAGACAGAGGCACAGTGAACTAACCTCAAAAGGGCTATCTTCAGTGACCTGCTATACAGAGGCACAGTCAACTAATCTAAAAGGGTGGCGAAAGCCAAACACACTCTGGCTAGGCTTTTAAATTTAGGGTTATCGACCAACTGGAAAATGCTAAAAGGGGAGGACCTGAGTCTTTGAAACTGGAGAGGAAGGAACTCCTATGGCAGCTTAGGACAAATGCCTGTCAATTTCCAGGCATTAATGAAATGAGCTCCATTATGTGTATCTTAAGGTTGAAAAACATAGAAAGGTAATATCAGCGAGTGTTGGTATAGATGCATGTTAAATAATCATATACACTAACATCATGGGTGATTAGTTGGTTAATAGTAAATAAACAAAAAACAAAAAACACAAATTATACAAGAAATATATAAACCATATAATTTATTAAAAATTAAAAATAAAATCTGGATGGGGAATAAGATAGAAGCTTTCTCCAGTGAGACAAAAGTTGGATTTGATAACTTTTTAGGGAATGGTTATTTTTGTATCTTTTGTATGTTTTTGTTGGTTTCTCATATATATATATATATATTTATACATTTTACTTATTTCTTGGTTAAATGTTTTTCATATATTGGAGATAAATGTTTATTTCATTTCATTTCATTTTATTCTATTCCATCCTATTCTCTCTATTTAGGCTGGACTTAATATATTAACTGCATTGCTTATTATACTGAATTGAATAGTAGCCATATGTATACATGTGTTTACACACACATTTGCATTTTTTATATATATACATTTTTTATATACATACTATTAAATTATTAATTAACATTTTCTAGTATATATGATTTTTACTGGTTTTAAATAGTGTTAAAATTATATCAGTTTAAATGATCGTGGTATTTCAAGTAGCGATTAGTTTATGTTTTATGTTTTAATTCTTGGTATATGCCTTTAAAGTACTAATTGTTTAATGAATGTTTGTCATGGCCACACTATAAAAGGTGGTTAACTGATGCTGTTTGGAGTTTCTGAAGAAGTTAAGGCATCTGCTTTGATGAAAAGTGTACTGATATTTTAACGCACTTAAAATAAAAAATTCTATATATTCTATTACGTGTGGAGAGCTGGGATTCGTGTTCTTGTTTTGGTTGAAGTTTCGACATATCTTTTCTAGGCTTATAAATGCCCTAGGGCAGATAGCCTAGTATCAACCTATGAACCGATGAACCTATGTTAATTGAATTTATTTGTCAAGGGAGCATAATTGTATAACTAAAAACTTTGGAAGCATTCAGATAATTTTACTAGATCATGCACCAGTGATGTTGCATTTGAATTCTGTAGATCAGTTTAAACTGTAGTGCTTGAGATTGAGTAATCAAGTTTGCAAATCCCTGTATTTTCAAAAGTGGTGGGACAGCAAAATTAACATATAGTGTCTGTTAGCAGCTGAAGTAACTGATAACAAGGTAGAAGCATGGGATAAGTTTAATGAGTTACTAGCGGATGTTGTGTCTTTTCGGCTTTTCCCGGTTAGGGGTCGCCACAGCGGAACTCCGGTCCACTAATGATTGGTAGTTGAGTTTTACGTGCCGAGTTACCAGCCCTGATGCACAACCTTCAACGAAAGTACACCCATTCACGCATGTCTCCACGCAGAAGACACTCTAGCTGAGAATCAAACTGGACAGCTTCTTATTGCGAGGCAACAACGCTACCGCAGCACCACCACCGCGGGTTAATTTTACTAAACTATAATATCCAATGAAGGAATTGTGAGCTTTTTCATTTAGAAGAAAGGTTGTCTTAAATGGATGCATACTTGACAGTTTGGAGAGGGCGAGGCAGGAAGATGAATTATTGAAACAGCACTCAGAAACTGCTAAGCTGTTGAAATCAAACAAGACTTTAAGAGAAGATCTATACAAAAACTCTTTTTAGGGAATACTGCTAGAACTCACAACATGCTGACCATTAAACTAAAGTGATGTCAGGTAAAAAATGTCAGTTTTTTAAAACTTGTGATATAATTATTGGAAAGGTTATGGATTATCTGTTGAGTTTCCTCTAAAATGTTCATGTTTATTATACAAGAAGACAACTTTCTGGAGAATAGGCTGACGAGTGATCAGTTTTAAAATGCTTTGTCCAAGCTACTTAATAGTGTCTGAAAAGTCTGATGGCCCAATTTGGGGCCAATTACTTAAGGACGATGGTGATATCATTGTTGAGGGATATGTCACCAGCTTAGATGGCCTCACAGTGGAATTCTATCAGAGTACAGGATCTGATGCTGGAACTATTACAACCGATGAATAGTGAGGCTTCAGAAAAACTAGACACCCCATCATCCTGGAAGGATGCAGTCACTTGCACTATATTAAAAGAAGATAAAGATACTGTAGAAGTGCAGAGCTATAACACCATCTCCGTTTCAAATTAAGTTTACAAGATTATAGTGCCTCTCTTCGTGTCCAGATCAGCTCCAGCACTTATTAATTTGATTAAACCTGATCAATGTAGACTTGAACCTTTATCCCAGACACCTGATAATGCATTGAAGATGGTGCTGATCATACAAGAAGCCCGCAGATTAGACAGACTGTTGCTAGTGGTCAGCTTGGATACCACAAATGCATATAACACAGGAAGTTGGAATTATCTGTTTAGTGTTTTGGAAAAGCTTGGAATCCCCCCGCTGATAAGTAACATTTGTAGAGACTCTCAGTACAGGATGAAAGTAAACACAGAAATATGACTGCCATGTTTTATTTGCAGAAAGTAGAACCTAGCATGGATGTTTGCTCTTCCTGATTATTTCTATACAGAGCATCCAATTTGTCCTGTCATTTATGGGCTGCCTAAGCTTCATAAAAATTTGTGGCATCCCCCAATGACACCTATAGTCTCAGGAAAGCAATGGGCCACTACGGCGATTTCAAAATACTTGGACCAGCAACTTAAACCAATACTGAAACATAGTAAATCCTATATAACACCAATAATGTAAATCAGTGAACCCCGACTCATCCAAAAACAGAAATACTGAACTGGTTCACTGACAAAATGAGTGTCACGTCCCAACAGTCTGTAATCAGCATAAATCTCTTTAATAGTCACAAATGTTGAGCGCTTTCATCTACTAGTCCGTAGAGTTCATCAGAACAAATACAAGTTCCTTGTGATGCATTTAAATACATTCATTCTTCCAATCACATTCAAGATTGCATTACATATTAATGAATTACATATTAATGAACTAGTGTCTGAATTAATGTCTGTACTCATGAATCACACTTAAACACATTTGATGAAGGTTTGCTTACTAATAAAACACCAATATTAGATGATTAAAATAAACTAGATGGTTTTGTAAAAAAAATATGTATATATTGACTTGACTAACTAAGGTTTAAAGTTGTCCATATAATTAAATATTATATAGTTCATATTATACATTGCTATATTTTATATGTTGTTGTGTCTTTCGACTTTTCCTAGTTAGGGGTCGCCACAGCGGAACTCCAGTCCGCTAATGATGGGTAGTTGATTTTTACGTGCCGAGTGACCAGTCCTGATGCACAACCTTCAACGACGGTATGCCCATTCATGAATGTCTCCACGCAGAAGACGCTCTAGCTGAGAATCGAACCGGACAGCGTCTTACTGTGAGGCGACAACGCTACCGCAGCACCACCACCGCGTATTTCATTGCTATATTTTATATAAAAATGTATAAACAATTATAAAAGGTTATAAAAAGTTATAATGTAACAATATATATGTGTGTCCAGTGGGAGACTCTTGTATAGCTGGATATTATATGTTGAATTGTGCTTTCTAATTGATGAATATAATGTACAATAAATATAATAAAACATTTTTTGTAACTTCTAAAAAGCAGTATTAGAAGTTACAAAAAAATGTACAATAAATATAATAAAACATATGGGTCTTGAATACTCTGCACATGTGCAGACTGATGTTTGTCTGTTGGCTTGATCAATATGATAATACCAGTCTCCGTGTTAACAATCTGAGTCCGTCTCCTCACCTACCCTACAATGAACAGGAAACTGAAATACCACCATCTAATCCTGACAAACATCACAGATGTGTACACAGCATCTCAACAGGAGCATAAGTACCTATACACCTACTCAAACAAGTATATCTAAGAAATAAACACCAACACCCACTTGTCCTACCAAATAAATTAGGATAATCATTTCCATACTTCTGTAATAAACTGCCCTGTTTTGGAGATATTCACCAACCTCTCCCCTTTCAAAAACCCATTAAACATGTCTACTTTCCACATTAATGGCCAAGCCCTCAAACTCTGTCATATCAATATGTACAGAATCTGTAACAAGCCTGCACAGCTCCATCTGTTGATAGCAAGTAATCCCCCAGATGTATTATCTGCTCTGAAAAATGGTTAAAGCATCACATTAAAGATGATAAAATGATTCCATTGGGATATGATGTGGTCAGTAAGAACTTTTATATTCTCAGACCAACTTAGCATTCAGAAATAAAACCTACCAGCACCTACATTTGACAAAGCAGGAATTCATATTCTCTATACTATACTCTATGCTCTTACAGCCAATCAGTGTAAAAGGCTGTGTATCATTTCCATATACATTCCCCAAACAATAAAAAAGACATACTTTAATGGGTAATGCTAGCAGTAAATACGAAAATATTATCTTAAAAGACCTCAATATTGAATCCCTGACAACTACCCTAAGTATAAACTACTTTACACAAGTCATTCAAACAGCAACTGAAACTAACAAAACCTACCAATAAAGAAAATATTCTAGAATGTATATTAACATCACACACAAATAAAATTCTGCACTCTGGCACAGTACCTAATGCAATTAGTGATCATTACACCATATACACTAAATATACAAAATACATACGTAAATAAATAAATAAATAAATAAAATAAATTAAATAAAACAAAAATTAATAAAACTATAAATATACAAATAAAAATAAAATATATCTGGTGTAATTGTACCCTGCACACGTACATTCAGAAATATAATCAAATGTATGCCATCAAATTTCTTAATATTGCTAAAATAAAGCAACAACTTATTTCTAGTTCTCTTATAGCCACTGGCAATCCTCTCTTCCTTCTACTTGTCCAGGTGTCTGAAACCTGTCAGGATACAAATCCATTAGCAGACTGCAGAAGGAAAACATTTTGCTTCCCGTGTCCAACTAAGACTGAAAACCTCTATCACTGATTTTCTTACAGTGTATAGAAGGCATGTACTGCTTCTGTACCACTTTGCTTGTTGTTTGTTTTCAGCTGACAGATTCATAAAAGGCTGTTCTGCAACCCAGGCACATATTTGTCAATACTGGCTGTGGGATTGCCAGTTCACTGCTATGTAAGAACTGCAAGCTAAATAGTTGTTCTTGTAGTTTAGGTTGTAATCCTTTACTGCCAAATGCTATGCACATGTAAATACCTGCATAGATGCATCTGAACCCGTGAAGTAATTAGAGTGCAACATTTAAATATAAAATATATATATTTATATTTATATAAAATATAAAATCACATATAAACAGGACATGAAATACAAGAAAAAAATTCCCATTGTACTCAAAAATAAGTATCTAATTACCAGCAACTCTCCTACTAAACTTAACAATGAACTTCAGTCCCTGATCAAGTCAACCAAAGCTAGATATGAGATAAAAACAGCCATCCAGGCTAAGGACAACCACAAAGCCTTCTTTAACTTTGTTAGAAACCTCACAAATAATGCCCAACACCGCACAGAGCTAATAGTAAATGATATCACATACTCACATACTCAAACCCATAGGACTTAGCCAATTTGCTAACTTTAGCTCTAACTTCACATCCCACACACTCCCAGTTCATATACCAGCAGTCACACCCCACCCCTTAAGTCTCCCACAAGCGGGTCCTCAAAGCACTCTCAAAGGCTAAGAACACTGCAGGAATGGATAACATATCAAGATGCCTACTGGCAAGTCTGAAACAGGACCTATCAAACCCTGTACAGACGCTATTTAGTATCATTCTCCAATCCAAACGGGCTTTGTACCAGACAAATGGAGGACAGCAACACACTACACTTGGGTATAACTGATAACTCACCCAGCTAAATGTAAATCCCTATATAATTTATTTAATAATAAGCTGGCTCATGAATAGAACCCAAGAAATTAGGCTGGGGAGCTCTGCCTCCTTTAAAAGATCTGTCACTAGTGGTGAATCTCAATGTTCAATCCTTGGGCCACTCCTCTTTTGGTATTTACTTCTTGGAGGCAAAGCTAATGTTAAGAGGCTATGGTTGACCTAGTTTGCAGAAAACTCTAAACTTGGTGGCATCAAAAACCTTCCACAATACACCAAGATCCTCTAAGGGTACCTTCCCCAAACAAATAGCTAATGTCAAAGCCATGGCCTAAAGTGAAACACACGCACAAAAAAATGTATTATAGTTTTTTTCAACAAGCATGACATCTCCTGTAAATATCACATTGACAACCCACCTCTGAAAACTAATCCAGTAGTTGGGGCCTGAGAACCTGTTTAGACAAAGAACTGTCCTTTGATCACCAAGTATCCACTGTTGTAAGAAACTCTATCTTCATTGCATATCTTATTAGTAAGAGTATGGTGTCCAGGTCTAACAATGCGATCATTCAACTGTATTCAGCAGTTTGTAGGCCAATCATTGAGTTTAATGTCCCCTTCAGTGTACACTTGTCCAAATACTTAATGCAGCTTGAATGACCGCAATGTTTTTTCACCAAGAAAATCAAGGGGATAAATCATGAAAGCTACAGTCACTGTCTCAAAGCCCTTCTCCCCTTACAGGTTACAGAGGGGGGTTCTCTGCCTTGCTTGCAGAGACTCAACCAACCCCATCCAACATTTCAGACCAACTGCAAATCTACAAGTCCAGTGGTGGCAGAAACAGCCACTCAATAGATCTTAATTTCTTCTGCAACATAACTAGAACATGTTGGATGGATAGACATGTGTCACAGAGAACATCACTTCTCTGGAATCATCTTCCACACAAAATAAAGCAAAGTATGTCTCTTACTCTGTTCAAGTGTAAACTGAAACTACAAATTCACTCCTGGTCTAGCAGCTTTGTCCCTTATGAATAGGGGTAAAAAATATTTGGGCTCTAGGCTATTCATACTTTTAATACAATGGGGCTACAAACCCCTTGGGAATGCGTTGCTCACGGCTCAATAACCTAGTATGTATCTATGCAAGTATGAACTTTAGAACATACAGTCTGCATTCAGAGATATATCTCTTCTGCAAATGCAATAGCTTATCTTCTTAAAATTTGCCCCCCAGCTGTTTATTGTCCCTGCAGCATTTTATATTTGAAAAGTGCCGTTGTTTGTCAGATTCCTGCCGTGACCTTAGGCAAACAGCAGCAGGCTCTGCTACTTCATTTTTACTTTGCTGCATATCTCATTGTTTGCTTCCCCATTATAGCTGCTGAAGGTGTATCCACCTCCTGCTGGTCACATCGTCTTATAGACTGCAATGCATCTTGTGGATCCATAAAAGGTTTCATTTCTCGTGAAAACAAGATTCAACAATGACTTGCTCAGACAGTCTAACCTTTAAACTTCTTTAGCTGACATTCAAATTCTGGTACCAACAACTGTGCCCTCTTTTCACTTGTTTGGGTACAGCAGGCATTAATATATATATATATATATTTTTTTTTTTTTTTTGTTATCCAAAGATGATACACAGACTGATATTTCAACATATAAGCCTGAAATCACACAGAAATGTCAATGTTACCAAACAGAAGTTATTGGTGGCAGACAAAAAAAGAGCCCTGTCAGTTTTAATATATGTCAGCAGTCCACTCCACCCTGACAAGTCATTAATAATGATCAGACAGCCAGCTGTCATCGTCTTTCTCTTGTATGCTGATTACATGACAGTCTTCCTAAAAGCTCTATCCTCTTGATCAGTTTGATTTTCTTCTAAATACACAATTTTATCTTCCAAGTCAGTGTCCTTCTCCTTCAATGTCTTATTCCCTTGCAGTATCCAAATGATTATTTAATGCCTCAACAAGTTCTATATCTCATGTGTTCACTTGCTCTATAAAATTATCAAATTTTGTATCAACTTTTTGAATCTCAGTAATGAATTCTTCAGTAGAAGCTTTGATGATCAATGAAGGTGAATCACTTGATATCTTATCAAGAAAACCCACTTCTTTCTCATCATCTGCCATGTGGTCAAACAGCTGTCCTGGAGTTTCAACAAGTCCAAACCTCATAACTTCCTTCTTGTTTTACTTTAAGATAGTATTCAGTATGTACACCAAGCAGACTATAACTTACTACTTCACCCTTCAAATTTAGTAGTTTAAGAAAGTTTTTTTCTGTGATACAAATTACAGTTTTGAGAGAGACCAAAGAAACCAAGCTCCTCTCATCACACTATCACCAGACTTCTCAGTGGGTACAACTTTTGAAGGACTTTTATTGAATAGAAAAAGATATATGTATTTATCTGTGCAAAACAGAACACAGAGGTAAAACTTCAGTTAATGAATGAAGGTGAAATACTCAAAGGTAAACACAGTATTGTAGTTTTATAAAGCGCATAACCCATAGCTGACCTGGCAGTTTTGGTTCTGCTTTGAAATGTCAAGTAATCTCTGGTTGAAGCTGCAACTGGACAAAACAAACTGATAAAACCAGTCAAAGAATCAACTAGAAAAATGTCTTTTTGCAGGGGGAAACTTTTTCTCTACCTGTCATATGAAGGGCCTCACCCACACACACCCTCTTTCTTGAATACACTAAGTCTGTGGTTACATAACTGCACAGAAAAATAAAAAATCAAAAACATTATAAATCACTGCTTATTCACAAGCACAAAAGCGCATTGGCAATGATTCTGCTTTGGGAACAATAACTGGGAAGATGGAAAGTGAGAAAGCATACCTAATAAGCTAAAACCTGATTCAGTGCAAACTCGACAAAGTATAGGAAAGCCAACAACTTAAAATAATAGGTTTAAAGTAACATAATTGGTTTGGCAAGTTATCTTGGCAGATTTCGCTCACATTTGGAGCTTTCCTGTTTAGATAGCTCTCTAGCATCTATCTGTATTTCTGACACAGAAAATATTTGCTTAATTGAAAGACACTGTAGACTCTTGAGTAATCAAGCGAGAGACAAACCATAGTTAGTAATGAGTTAGGAAGCAAAAAACTACAAACAATATGTAAGATACATTATGTGGGGAGATTGCTGATGGTTACTGGTTAATCTAAAACCAAAGCATGAGGCATAATTTTACAATACCTAGTCCTTGAATAAATTCATTTCAGAATAGAATTGCCACACTGAATGTGTGACTATCAAAATCAAGTGCTCATGTCTCTGATCACACATCCACAACTAGGAGTTATCTGTAAACTGTATTTTATTTTAATGCCATTTGTAAAGGGGTCTGGTGTATCCCCTTAATGTCTGCCTTGCTAGTTTTGAAGGGAAAAGGGAATTAAGAGGGGTTACATGCCACTTACAAATTGTATTAATGGAAGTACAGTTTACAAATATGGTTACGTTGAGATATAATAAGACCTTAAGTTATAACATCTGTTTTAGGGATACTTTACAGTATAATAACAAAATGTGGATGTAAGTGATAATACCTCTCAACTGTACAGATTTATGCAGAATGTTTAGATTTTTTCAAATATTTGGTCTGTTTGCCATAAAATCTGTTGTTTCCTGGCAAATCACAGAGAACTGAAGTCACTAAATAATGACATACATTTGAGTTTCAGACTTCATTTCCTTCAGAAAATGTATGTGAACACAAATCCTGTTATTCTAACAGCTTTCTAAGCTTATAAGAGCAATATTTAAAATCTGTCTTTATTTTTGGGCCTTTGTCCCCCCATTATTTTAGGTTTTGTCTAGATTTCTTGTGCAAAGAAGTTGAGAGGAATGGATAACATCTTACAATAAAACTGAATTATAAAGCCTTTATCCACCGATCTGTTATTGACTGTGTCCTCTAAAAGAACTCATAACTGATTCTGAAAGAAAATAATCTATACATTTTAGTTGTTTGTTAAATGATTTTAATTTATGCATTTTAGTTGTTCATTGAATGACTTTTCAAGAGCACATTTGTTTTTTAAATTGTTGCATTGCGCCTATAATAAAGTAAACTACCTGACCTGAATGCTTTTCTCTCTGGGCCTCCACTGATAAGGGACTACTACTGAACAGTCAGAATTTAACAGTAAACAAATACAAATAAATAAGTAAACAAATTAACATATCATTATCTCTGTTCTTCCTTCCAGCTAATGGACATCTTACTTTCTAACCTTAACCAGGAAACATCTAATATTCTTTCACTCATGCTAAAACTCACTACTTAACTTTTTCCCTAATGGTTTCCATCACTGTCTTTCTTCCCCACTGCTTCTTCTAA